>NW_004797396.1:750955-772486 GCF_000002075.1 Aplysia californica
TTAAACACTGTGGATGACAAAGATAATGAGACAACCCCCCCTTTTTTTTTCCTGGCGTAAGATGATATTATTTGAATTGAAGGTCCCCTTCCCATTAGGGGTTTTCTGGATGAATCGATCCATTTTAGATCTACCGTCCTTAGCCTAAGATGTAAAGTCTTTCACAAATTTCTACCCTGGTGCTACGGAACAAAGCAAGCTAAGTAATCAGACGAGGGTGTTTATGATTGATTTACTCTAGCTAGACTAGTCCAAACAAGACTATTGAGTCGGTCTGCTCGCTAGATTGATATTGCAAAGCATCTATCGTGGCTCAAGTCGATCGCGCCCGACTCGTTGTTTCAAAACAAACACGTTGTTTTCAGGCGACGAGTCGGGCGATCATCCCGACCCGACCTGACCCGACCCGGCCCGGGTCACTGGGCGGCGGCGGGCACTCGTAGGCTAGTGCAAAGTGTAAAGGAGCGAAATATCCCTGTCTCCGCCTGCCTCCCTTTTAATCATCCTAATTTTAAAAAATCCATCTTTTCTTTTTGCGTAAATAAGTTTGAACATCTTTCTGTTTCTTATTTAGCCTGGTCTGCTAACTGCCTAAAATATTTCATCGTCAGCTCTCCGACATTGCGTGTGGGAAGTGGTCTGTTCCAAGCTCAAATTAACGGGGGTGGCAACAGAGTTCCCTTCATCAACCGCACTTTGGCCTCAAATGCTGCCTCTCCTGCTCAGGACTCGAGCGCTGGTGTTGACCTGAAGCTCAGCGATGCTTGTGTGAAGGTTTGTTTCCACATTGGGTTTTTTGTTTGGTTAATCATTTGTAGAGGGCCCCACATTATGTTTGCTCAGCAAAAGACAGTGATGATAATGAGCCTGCACAGATAAGCTCTTGTCCTCTTTTTGAAAGGTAGTAGAGTGTTTTCCTCATTTTTAACAAACTGTCTGATCATTGTTTTATTACTATTTATTAACTTTTAAAAATTATTATACAATCTGGTAGTATCAATGCCTTCTTGTTGGTATTATGGTCCCTTTTATGTATTAAACGCAGTGTGTACTCTAGTAATCTGATAGGAGTTCTTTTGGTTTCCCCATCCGGTATGTATTAAGTGAACTGGGCGACAGGTGGAGGCTGATGGCACCGTGCTTTCAGAGTGTGTGTTATATTGATTATTTGTATGATATGGACCCGTTTCCTTGATTGCTGTAAAACTGTCCCCGTCGTTTTTCGCAAGAAAAATTATGAAATTATGCAAACTGAGCCCAAAAATGTGAAATTATTCGATTCTGTTAATTTTAGCAAAGAATGATACAGGAAAATAATCAGAAATTATGCAAAAAATATCAAATTTTGCTAAATTATGTGGGGTGCATAAAATCTCGGAGACAGGTAAAAGGACTTCTTTTACAGTGTTTCGAAAAATGCTTTTTTTTTTTTGCATAGGGCATTCGTCAGATTAGTGTTTCATTGGTGTTGCTGCCATTGATTAATAGTAATAGGGGTGATGAAGACGGAGATGATGATAGTGATAATAGTTCTACAGTTTCCACCAAGTTTTCGCTTTTAAAAAAATCTTCGAGCTGTCAACATTGATGATGATGATAATGATGTAAGGGAGCCTAGTGACTGTGATTAAATGGGTGGAAATCTAACTTGATTTCTCCTTGCCTTGTGTTCATACTGGGGACTTTACCTTTAAAGAGGAGTGTTACTAACAATGCTGTCTGGTCACTTTTATTTATTAAAAGAATTCTAAATGGTAATCTTTGTTCTAGCTGTCATATGAAGCAAAATACACATATTATATTATCATCACTTATTATTATATTGAGAGGCTGAAAAAGTCAGATAAACAAAGAAACATATTTTCCTCATAAAAATTATTTTTTTTTCCAGAGACTTAAGGAGATCTGCACCGATGATGGCTCAGGTCTCCGACTTGTTGTCGAAGGTGGTGGATGCTCTGGCTTCCAGTACAAATTTGAACTAGACTCACAAGTTGAGGAAGATGATAGGTAAGTTTAAGTCTAATGGATTTCTGTTCTTTCTACTTTTTCAAGTGTTGCATGTAGGATGTATTTCAGTCAGTAGTGTCTAGAGCTGCAGAGATGATCTTTTGAAATTTTATGTATAGGAAGTAATATACTACTTATGAGAAGTAATGGTTTTGGCTCTTAATTCTGTAGTTGTTGTGGTAGCTTATTGTTGTTTTTAGTTTGAAACCTTGTTTTGGTTCAAGTGTGTGTTTAAACAGGACTTGTAGGTATTTTCTGTTTAGTGTAATGAGCTTTGTCTTTTTCACCTGGGTTGAGGTTGCAGACTACCAGTATTTACTTTTTGTTTGGAGAGCCCTCTAGCATTTTGTCTTGCAGTGAAGCTTCCCCATGATTGATGAAGGTCTGTTAGTTGCCTATATGGCTCTAATTGTTAGACATTGCTATGGTTGAGAAAATCACTTGAAAGTTGTTACTGCTGTTCCTGCTCATGCTGCTGTAGCTGCTGCTCCTGAAGAAAGATGGCTTATTGTAGGCACTTCAGTGAAATTTTCAAACTTATCCGAGGACCCTAAAATTAGGATTATTGGAAAGAGCTTGGCTGTCTGTTTTCAGAGTTTTTAAAATTTTAGTGCTATCTTTGTTAGTTCAGAAGAAGCGACCATTTTTCTGAATCAATTTTCGCCCTGATTTGGCAAAATTTTTGCACTGCATTTTGTGCCACCGAACTTCCATATTTTGCTTCAAAACGTCATAAAATCCTTAATAATAGTTGTATCGTAACCATTGAGGTATCATTTTTTTGGTTTTTTTTTGTAGAATCAATATAAAAATAAAAGTCAAGTACCTAAAGAGTAAAATTTTATTTACCGTTTAATTACGCCCTAAGAGTGACGTTGGGAGTCCGAAGCCTGTTATCCAAAATAAGAAACGGGCACACTTTCCATAATAATGGTCCGATTTTCAAAAGAAAAAAAACATCTCTCATTTTGTTTTAAAGAGTTCTTTAACTTGCTATTGGGAAAAAATGATTAAAATTGAAAGCAGTTTCAATCTTATATGCATAACTCAAGCAGGAGGTTGGCGGGTGCTCTGGGGTGTGGTTTGTCCCTTTTTTTTTTCCTATTAACAATCAACCGTCCTTATCTGTCCTCGTTCTTTTCTGTGTATGTTACTCTCTTATAACATCTCAAATCTTCAGCGCCTATATGACCTATTATGTTGCAAAGGCCGTTAAACCCATGCTAAAACTGAACTAAAAAAGCATAACACAGACTTGAAGAATATATATAAAATTCAACGATTATGTACATGTATAAAGCCGGAGATTGATACAAGAATCACCATAGAATATGATAATTTAAATTACTGAGGTGCATCAAATACAGATATATGCACCATGCAATGACTCATACCCCGAAGAACAGCAACATCAGTTCTATGATCAACTGAGTGACCTTTTAAACACTGTGGATGACAAAGATAATGAGACAATGATGGGGGACTTTAACAGCAGAGTGGAAACAAGGAAGATGACGTGGGAGAGATACATGGGGCCACACAGTGACAGAGAAACATTAAAACGGCAATGGAGAAATGCTATTACGGTTATGCGCAGAACATGACCTCGTCATATCAAATACCTTCTTCCAGCGCAAAAGGAATTTGCATTAGGACAGTTGTGTGAGACTGCCATTGGACATGACACGACCTCAATATCGTCTTCGTGGACCTCGAAAAGGCGTTCGACAGGGTAAATAGATGTCAACTTTGGGAAGTCTTAGAGGAATATGGTGTAACAGGACAATTGCTGGAGAACATCATGGCACTTTATAAAAACAGCCTGTGTGCCATAAGATCAACAGAAGGACTATCGGACTGTTTCCCCATCAGGTCTCGGGTGAGACAAGGGTGTGTTCTCTCTCCGCTGCTCTTCATCACTTGCATGGATAAGATCATGAAAGCAGCAAATGACAACATCAATGAACTGAACGAGCTTCTATTGCTGATGACCAGAGTACATTAAATACAGATGAAGAGGAATTTCAAAAACACACCCCAAAACTAATTAATGAGGAATGTAAACACCTAAACATGAAAATCTCCTTTAAAAAACAACAGAAGTTATGAAAACGAAAAACCCCCCAGGGAAACTCAACATCCTTACTGACGGAACACAACTCCAACAAGTAGAGGGATTTAAATATTTGGGAAGCATCTTCACACAAGATGGGTGTATGGACAAAGAAAAAGAAACAAGAACTATGAAGGCAAATGCAGTGACCTACCAGCTAGCACCCCTTCTCAGTCACAAGAATATCCCAACTGAAGTGAAACCCCAGCTCATCAATAGCATCTTTATACCAACATTAATCTACCAGTGCCAAACATAGTCTCTTAACAAGGCATGAGAAAGAAAATTCAATGCACGCGAAATTAGGTGTCTCAGCAAAACCACCAACGCCACCAGAGAAGACCGCCTAAGGAAAGAGACCATAAGTCTACCAGTAGTAAATTAATTAGAGCGCCAAAGAATCAAATAGTTCGGACATCTAACCAGATTGCCCCAGAAACAACCAGCGGCTAGAGCTTACTACACCTGTGAATCCGGCTTTAAATCAAGAGGAAGAACAAGAAAGACCTGACTAGATGGGGTTAAAAGGGTCCTGTGACAACTTAACTAATTAATATATCTATTGCAGACGCCAAAACCTGCACCTCCCCTGGACACCCTAAGGATACCAGAAGAAGGAAAAAAGTAAAGTAAGAACTGAGGAGCAAAAGTACTCACTTTGCTACAACTGGCATCTTTCTTCAGGGTTGTTTCATCTGTGGAAAAGAGTAATAGGCCTATGCTGCTAATACCGTACCGTGTGTCATGGAAAGATGGCGGAGGTGGCGATTGTAAGAGAAATAGAACGACAAGAAGGATATATAATGTAGAGAGAATGTATGTGAAGTTGAAGAGCAGGTAATGTGGGATGGACAAGAAAAGAGAGGTAAGGTTATGAAAATAGGAGGGGAGCGGGAACACACAAAAGCACACACACACACACACACACACACACAGAGAGAGAGAGAGAGAGAGAGAGAGAGAGAGAGAGAGAGAGAGAGAGAGAGAGAGAGAGAGAGAGAGGAGAGAGAGAGAGAGAGAGAGAGAGGAGAGAGAGAGAGAGAGAGAGAGAGAGAGAGAGAGAGAGAGAGAGGGGGGGGAGACAGACAGACAGACAGACAGACAGAGAGGGGTGGGGGAGGAGTATTGGGGGGGGGGAAGCATGCAGCCGATCCCACATTCCAGTTCATAGAACTAAGACACAATGTAAGGTCGGTGATTTTAAAACATTACCAAAATTGACTAACATTTCAAATTGAAGTTTAAAAATCTCTGGGCGATGTATTTCCCTGTCTCGTACATTTCAAACAATGAAAATAGGAAGCCAAAAGCTCAAGGCGAAAAATACATGACGTCACGGCTCGGCGCGATGTCACGGTGGAAGGGTTCAGCTAGGTTTTTGTGGATTTTGGTTGACAAAAGGGTTAAACTTCATTAGCCAAGGTAAGACTTCTACGATAATCGTTTGAACGTTTTCTGGAAGAACAAAGACTGGTTTATCAACAAGGGTAGTTTGAAAAAAAATATGACGAGAAAATTTATCAAAAACCAATGGTTAAAAATTGTCTATTTTTCAACTTGAAATATCTCGAGACTCATTAGTCACACATCGACCTGAAAAAAAAAAACGCTTTGAAGGCCATCCAAAGGTCTTTAAAGACATGCATCGAACTTGAATGTTGGTCCCCTAAATTAAACAATTAAGTGCCTATTTAATGTGTCCAGAAATGATGATGATTGTATACTTTGGAATCCTGTTATAACGAGAGGGAGGTGACTGGTGCGAAATGTCTGTTATAGCAGGATCCTCTTTTTAAGGGATCTAGTAATAAATTAAATGGAAATAATAAAGTAGGCCTAATGTATGAGTTTGGTGTTCCGTTTATTTCTTTTTTTGTTATCTCCCCTAATATTGATTTTGTTTCAACATGACCTCTAGGTCATACTTGATAAAAAATCGAATCAGGTTTCTTTTTCTAGCACTAGCAATGTTGACAGCTCGGCGTTGGCGACCAGAAAGAAAGGGCTCTGGCTCTAGGCTAACTCACTCGCTGTGTTGTCTTCCACCTCACCACACCCTGTGGTGCGTTCCGTCTGATTGCGCACGTCACACATTCATTCCACCCATCACAGCACTCTGACTTCTCCATCCCCGCATCGGAGATGTGAGAGGCATGGTAGGCCTAGCTAATCTAGACTAGGCTGGCCTATCACGCAATGTGTTCTGCTTTTCTGCACATGCCACACCCTCCCACTCTTTCGCTCCGGCCTTCATTGCTGACACACGTGGGCTCTCCGATTCTTTGTTTCGCTAGTTCACCAACAAGTTTCTCAACTTGCGAGGTTTTACATTATGTATAATTGGGCTATGCGATGTGCACAGCAGCAGCAATATTCCGCTATAACCGACTAGCGTGTTTGTCTGATTGCACTATTTTATTTACAAAGATAAAGAAGAGAAAAAAAACGGAGTTTTAGAATGGTGTCTTAATAACAGACTTCTTGTAATATAAGGACTCGTAATAAGTGGACTCCATTGTAGTAAAGTAGATTAGATTATAGTGCTGATGAGAATCTGTGAGGGCAATGTTGTAGTATTTGTTACCTGTTTAGTTTCGATTTTAGTATCAATACTGGATCCCCCCAGGCTGTCCTGAGAGACAGGACTCATGCTGATCTATGGTTGAAATGACTTTTGTTCACTAATTCCCCTTCGGAGTGTCTTGAACTTAGACTTACATTGTTTGGTGGGTTTCCAAACTCTCACCAACTTAGCTTAGTCCTTCTATGGATGCTGAATTTGGAGGTCCCATCTGTTAAACACCAGTGCAGTGTCAAATTGAGCCATACAAATATTATCATTTAACTGGATAATACCAATTCGACTGAATTATTTAGGGGTGACATTCAGGAAGCAACACGACCTCAGTAAGTGAACTTTATTGTGATTTAAAACAATTCTGCCTCATGATGTTCACTGAAAGATGATGTTTTTGCCCAGGGTGTTTGAGCGAGATGGTGTGAAGGTGGTCATCGACGTAGACTCCCTGGAGCTTGTCAAAGGATCCACAGTGGACTACTACCAAGAGCTGATCCGATCCTCCTTCCGTGTCACCGACAACCCGCAGGCTGAACAAGGCTGCTCATGTGGAGCCTCGTTTTCTATCAAACTCTGAGCTGTGATCTTTTATTTGTAAAAAAAATTTTTAAGGGAAGGATGCTTTTCTGCTGTTTTTGTTTGACTGCATGTCTGTGACTGTGGTGTGGTAGTGATCTTCATTTTTTTTCTTTGAAGTCTAATAAAAAAAAAATTGTTATTAAAGAAGTTATGAAACTTGTGTTGATAGAATAGTAAAATCTACTTTATGGAGATATGAATGAGTTTGTGAGCAAGAGAAAAGTTGGTTTTTTATTATTTCTCCTTGTGTATATAAATATATATGTTGAGATTTGGCAGGACTGAATTAAGATAATAAATAACTGCATCTGAACTTGATTTGCGTTACCTCCTTGCTTTCCCATAGTTTGATAGCGTGCTTTACTAGCGACTATGGTGTAACTGTTCAGCTCTTTTCCATGGGGAAGTTATCTTGTTGTACTGTATGTCACCCAGCTAGGTCAGTCTTAGAGTCAAGGATGAAGCCGCCCGCCTCCTAAATGATCCTAATAACGTCGATGGGGGTGACAGACATTAACAACTACAAGTACAATCTGTGTCCTTCAGTTTTTTACTTTACTTACAGAGTACTACGATATAACTGTAAACTTAAGGTTTTCAAACAAGAAAGATGTGAGGTCAAAGTGGAGGAAATTTCAGAACTGCATTACTATTAGTACTATAGAACTTGGATTCAACTAAAAAAATACCCGTCTTGAATAAAAGTCAAGATATTTGTGATTGAAGGAGGTGGCGGATTGTCTGGTTTTAGAGGTAAAATTAGGGAGGCAATGGTCACCCCGGTTTGGCGCATACAATGGAACTCGGATTCAACGAGCTCGGATTCAATGAGATGAGATAGATTCGTTTTTTTTCTTCTTTAAAATCAATAAAAATAACCCGGATTCAACGAGCACTTAAATGAGCGAGCTCGAATTCAACGAGGTCGCTTCCAGGGTGAACAGCCCCCGCAGACCTGGTTTCGTTCGTTTTTCTCCTAGAACGAACTTTATCTATTCCTGGAAACCATCCATTGCACCTGCATCGTGAACCATTATTCACGTAGCTGATTGCATGCGACCAATCACCGGCCTTTTTTCATACCAACGCACGCGTCGTTGGCATGTGCACATGTCTACTCTGGTGTGTGTCGGAGTTGGATGGGTAGGCTCCTCAAAGACACGTGTGACTGTGTGTACGTGTCGGGGGGGGGGGGGGGGGGGGCGCACTAGCGGTCCGGGCGTTGAACATCGCAGATACAAACACCCAAGTCTTTTTTTTTTCCCTCGGCAACTGATCATTATTACAATGATAAGCTAGTCTTGACGTAGATCTGTGTAATGAATTGTGCGCTGGTCTATGGAATCAAAAGTTGCCATATGCTAGGCTCTACACAGCAACACAACTTTTTGGTAAATAATCGAGATGACACAGGATTGTGCATTTGAACGAATCAGTCTTTTTTTTACACAGCTCATAATAATAATAATATGAGGGCATTTCAGGAACTACTTGTGACTTCAATTTATACTTTACTTGCTCAGTGCCTGTAATTATCTACACAAAACCTTGTGTTTGCTATAACGAACACCCGGATTCAACGAGATTTTAGGTCAGGCCCGGAGACCTCGTTGAATCCGAGTTCCACTGTACCTTGAAAGTCCTTGGAAACTGAAAATTTACTCTTTTTTTTTGCCTTTAACAGAAGTTTAGAAAAAAGTAAAATCTTAATAGAAATGTGTTTTTAAGTGAACGTAAAAGGTGTTGAGCCAAAAAGCAAAAAACATAAAAATAGGCACACTAGCAGAAAAATGCCAAGTTTCCTCGATTTCATTATTTTGATGAGCATCTGGTTCTACCACGATATCTTACATCATTGATGAAGTCAAACAAAACTAAGTCAGCTTGACAGTGAGTTGTACCATATTGGACATCATTGTCCATGTCTAACAGACCATCACCACTTTCTGTTTTCAAAAATAATATTATATCCACTAATATGATGAAATGTGTTTTCAGTGTACTGTATAATTTTTTTTCAACAACTACGAGGGCTGTCCCACGGAAAACCGGAAAAGGTCCGTAAAAGCAAAAATCTTTGTCCTATTATAATAAAACTGTAAGACATACCTCAACATGTTCTTTATTTCTCAATGTAATCACCATCCCGCTGGACACATTTTTCCCATCGCTTGATCTGGGAGAAGATACATCACTCATATACCTGTGACTTTGCCATTACTTTCTCCCCATAAACTGACTTTATTTCAGTGTGTATTTCTAGAGGTTTGAGACCTTTTGCGGTCAGAAACCGAATGACAGACCTCACTTCTACCCTTGACCAATTTTCCAAGGTGGTAGCCATCTGAGAACTGCTGTGCTCATTTGGTTTGTGCGATGCTCATGGTGCTCAATCGGGAAAGTTCTAAATGATTGTTTTACAAGTGTGCGTTTACAGAATGTGAAAATATTGAATAGTTTTCAAATTACAGCCAAATTCCGGTTTTCCGTGGGACAGCCCTCGTAGATCTAGTAATGCACCCCAAGTTATCAATTTATATAATGGAAAAAGATACCACACGTTTTGTTTCTTTTTCACTGCAGCTTATTCAAAATGGTGCACTAAAATACTGAATGTGACTGCATTAAAAAGAGGCACAGCACTTGTACTGCAATGTCTTGGGAGCAATGTAGAAAGCAGTACAGTGGAATCCTGTTACAACGAGAGGGAGGGGACCGGAGCAAAATGTCCGTTATAGCAGGATTCTCGCTAAAAGGGGTCCAGTAATACATTCAAGGGAAAAACTGTAAAGTAGGACTAATTTATGAGTTTGATGTTCTGTTTATTCCCTTTTACTATCTCCCCTGATGACGATTTTGTTTTACCAGGACCTCTAGGTCTTACTTGATCAAAATTCGAATCAAGTTTCTTTCTCTACTGCTAGATCTAGCGATGTGGACTGAAAGCTTGGCGTTGGCGATCAGAAAGGAAGGGCTCTGGGCTAACTCACCCGCTGTGTTTACCCCCACCCCACCACACCCTGTGGTGCATTCTGTCTGCTTGTGCACGTCACACATTCGCTCCATCCATCACATTGCTGTGACCTCTCCATCCCCGCATCGGAGAAGTGACTGAGAGGCATGGTAGGCCTTGATAATGTAAACTAGGCTTACGCTGGCATATCACACGATGTGTTCTGCTTGTCTGCGCATGCCACACCCTCCCTACTCAGTTGCTCCGGCCTTCATTGTTGGCGCACATGGGCTCTCCTATTCTTTGTTTCGCAAGATCACCAACAAGTTTCTCAACCAGCGAGGTTTTACATTATGTAAAATTGGCCTATGCACTGTGCACAACAGCAACGATATTCCGCTATAACCGACTTGCATGTTTGTCTGATAACGCTATAGCAGTATTTTATTTACAAAGGTAAAGAGGAGAAAAAAACGGGGTTTCAGAATAGCGTCTTTATAACAGACTTCTCGTTTTTTCCGGACTCGTTATAAGTGGACTCCACTGTATTGACTACTGTCACTTGTCGTATAAAACTTACACTTTTAAGTACTTTCAATTATTGTATGGAAAACATAATGGAACACACAAGGTGAGATAACTTAATGATAATGAAAGCTTTAATGAGTCAGCAACAACAGCAAAGCAAACAGACATCAGAAATTTTCTGAGAAAAACATTATACGAGTATAAGGCTTTTGTGCACAAAAAATACAATGTCGACAAACACAAACAATGGTAACCATTATAGGGAAAGTAAAAACACACAATGAGTCAGAATGATGTAAACATGGTTTGAAAACAGTTTGAAAAAAAAAGGCAAACCAATATGTCTTGATTGCAAACCAACGTAAAATTTCTGATAAGAAGTGTAATCTAAAAAACGTTGAAACCATACGCACACACCAAAGGGCTCTTCTGACTTGGAATTTGTAATCTCCCTTGAGGGCGTCCCTTACACTAACCAGATAACAAATACAGACCTCGAAACCCCCCACCCTAATTTCTCTTTATGCCCAAGTCCCATAAAATTCTATCCCTGTCTCTTTATGACTTTATACCCTTTCTTTTCCAATAAATATTACCCAAATGCACATAACTATGTGTAAACAACATAAGAAGACAAACTTTGTTTAAAAGTTCAAAATACTGGTACTCGATAGAACTGGTAAAGGTCAACTCCTCCAAGAAGTCATGATGTCACACATCTTGTGGCGTGACATAAAATTCCAGAGTTAACATGACATATCTGGGGCAGGGTACACAAACGCTTTCTGAAACATTGAAACTACACTGAGAACCGAATTCAAAGCAGTTCAACAAACCAAGTGTGACTACCAGTGTTCATGATGAGGCAGTTATAATGTGCATCTCCATCGCAAGCACACCCAAGTTTGATTCCCGAGTAGGGAGAATTCCTATCGAGTATCACTGTCTTCCTGCTGAGACATATAGATCTCTCTTTCAGCCCACATTGGCCCATTTAGGCATAGTCGAAGGCCATCTCCTCAATTTTCTACATTGTGTCAATTGGGGTGTAAAACCACCCACATTTATTTCATTATTTAAATTATTTCTTAATTTCCACTGATTATCCTTCCAAAATTTACCGGCAAGATTCATGGCAGACATTAGTAGTTGATCTAAGTATAAAATGCACACGCACAAACAAATCTATTCGCAAAAGACTGGAATAATAAATTAAAGCAAATTATTTACAGATTGAATTCCCAGCTCTGGTGAAATTAACGACTAGCTTAAAAGTATGCATAACCTCAACCAGCAAGGTTGACATGTAAAGCAGTACAGTAAAAACCAACTTACGGGAATCCAAAGCAAAATAAAAATGTGATAAGTAATCATTTAATAACACGTCAAATCATTACAACAAATAAATAATGATAGTTTGTCCGTCAATGTCTGGCCATGACCAATGCATCTCTGCAGAGGAGAAGATTTCTTGAGAGAAATAAATGAAACAAAAGTTTAAGTAAGATGACTTGTGGCTTATGCTAAGGCCAATGAGACCAATTCTGGTTGAGAAAAGTTTGCCACACTTTGAGAATTTAAGCATTTAAAAGCATAATTTCCTCGACTTCTTTCTTGGCTTCAGCATTTCTTATTTGTGAAGCCTTGTATGACTTGCTGCTCTCTGTGACTGCTCACAGTGGGTCTGTCTCCCATGTCGAAGGAATTATGTTAAAGTCCTCCAGGGACGTTTTCATGGTGTTTTTGAAGAGGCTTCTTTTGAGAACAGCTCAAAATAGAATGTTGCCTATGGGATTCTATAATCAGACAGTTTTACAACATGGCCAGTCTTGCAAATAAATACTGGTACCAGAACAAAAATGCACACTACAGTAACAAAAATTTGTTCAATAAAAAGTCAATGCAACTCAATGCTAAAGGGATGCAAACATGACGCATAACAGCATGAGCACATCAATAAAGAGTATACATGATTCACAACGCTTGGTCTTTTGGAAAAGATTACAACAGCTCATTCAGACTTGGAACTTGTGATATGAGACTAAAATGACGCCAAAAACATTCCCAATGTCCTGTCTTTGGAATGCAAAGTCTCATCTTTTGCTGCTTCAATTGCTACATTTTTTTCCCTGATACATGTAATTCTTTTTTATCGGTTAAGCATAACATTTTCTCTTCACTTTAAACCCTTCTTCTTTATTTCTAATTATCAAAAACTGTTTCAGGTATTGAATTCAAACTTTGTGATGCATTTAAAGTAATGTCATGAAAACTTTCACAAAGTTTCTTTGTTTTTTCTTGATAATTACTATACTATTTAATTTCAAAACATCACAAATAGCATGTAAAGCCGCGGAGCTGGGGCTTATGGTTTCAGTGGGAAAATCTATTCTTCACCCAGTAAAACTAAACCTCAAGATCACAAATGAGATCAGATACAATGTCAATGGAAATGTATCCAACCTTTATTTGTATTAGAAAAGAAAAAGTGGTGCAAAGTAGGCACAGCACTGGCAATATACAGAAATATAATAAGGCTTTCATACGAACCACAGGGTTTTTTTTCTCTACAGAGGACTAAAAAAACAAACAATTGTCAATTTGACACTGAATAAAAAAAACTATAGCTTTGGTTTTTAGCATTATAATTCCCTAGTAATGCTCCTTTTCCCACGATAATCTATCAAATCGTAGTAAAGCGTTACATTAACAAAAATGTGATGCTCTTTCAACAAATGTCTGGTTTTTAAAGTTACCCAGCAAATGAAGCAGGGTTCCTTCAGAAGCCGATTTTCAAAACATGCAGTCTCATCCCTAACCAAATATTGTTTATAGCATTTTGAGTATTTTGAGCCATAACAGTAACTCTTCAAAATTCAATACACATCAACTGAAATCTTAATCCAGTTATAGAGTGACTATCAACTACATCTACATTCTAAAACCAGAAAAGAAACAATGTGCAGCAAATGATTTTATAACACATACATAAAACATATATTCATCAAATGTAGGCCCCATTTAAAACATGATAGTCTCAGCTAAATTCTCAAAAATGCAGATAAAGTTAGCAAACGCACTGTCATAAAACATACTTTTGCATATCTCCATAATCCATCCATTGAGCAATAATAATAATCATGTGGAAACGTTCGCTCTTTTTACAATTCCCCAGCAAAACTCCCACAGATAAAATATAAGAAATAGGAGATAATATAACTTTATAATCAAACGTGAAAACAGACCCTAAAGTATCTCCCCCAGATTACTATATTTTTAAAATGATAAAGTAATATATGAGCTTCAATTAGAAAAATCAATTTTCCTCATGAAAATAATCAACAACTTACTTCCTTCCTTCCTTGATTTATAAATTAAATGTAGTTATTTTCCTTAAGAAGCGACAACAAATGGAGTCGTGAAATATATACTGACTGTTGAAGTGCAAACAGACTTATGAGGGAGCAGCATTGAACACTACAAAGCGAATAACAAGAGTTGTGTAGATTTCTCATAAGGCACTTTACTTTCTGCAATTCCCCAACCTTCTATCTAAGCTTTCATATCTGAAGAGAAAGCTGTTCCCTAGAAGCTTAGCGGGCTGACAGATAAGAATTTATTATCGATTATATACAGTAAAATAAAAAAAATTAAGCTAGAGGTGGTGCTAGCACTAGCATTCTGCAAGTTTCTTTGGGATCTTTTTTTTTCACCTGTGCGGAGCAAGGTCACTTCGAGCAACGTCCTTTTCTCTTAGAAACAATCTTTTACTACACATGGCTTGGAAATGAACTTATGACTGCTAGGCCAGAAGTAAAGGGACAAATCATGAGAATACGGACAATAACATGCTGTAGCTTCCCCCACCCTTCAGTAAGACTGACTTCCACAGGCTTTCAGTCCAAATGCATAAAATTCCAGGTAAAAAAATGGAAATACATAAAATAATTACATTTCATTCAATCAAATGTAGGGGAAAAGATTCTTAAAATTTAAGAGAAGGCAAAAGTAAGGCATGATCATAGTCTTCCAGTCCATCTCTATACAGAGAAACAAGGGAAAAAAAGACCCAAGTATGTATCTCAATCCTCAAGACTTTATCACAGAAATCCCCACCATGTACATCAGAACTGAGCGCTCGTAAACATTGGAATGGTCAGCAAAAAGCAAAACTCCCATAATGCTTCTAGTATTTTTCCAAAAGCTCAGGTGGCTCCGTCATGCTGTTGTTGTTGCTTGCGATAGTGGTGGTGGATGTTTTACAGCTGTCCACTACCTGCACATCAATAGTGGACAACCCTTGGGCTTTCTCTTCTTGCCTGCGTTCTTGTTCCATATCTTCTTCCAACTGTCGATCAGTTAAACAAAGTGTTAGGGTTATCAAAGAATCGTAATATACACTATTAGCTTCCCTTTACCTTAAAATGAAAGCAGTCGGATTAAAAAACTTTCTCAACTTTAATATGATAAAAAGAGCCATTGTGTGTTAGCCACTTCTAAAAATTAGCATTTCAACATGTAGAAAAGTTAAAATATTATGAAGACACACAATGTCAATATTTTGGCCAATAGAAACTCCTAAATAAAACCAAGTGACTACTTCTATAGCTTCTACTCAAAACACATGCTAGAGTCACATACCATAAACAAGGCATCCTAATGCTTTGGCACAAAACAGTACACTAACAACACCACCCTAGTCTAAAAATTCCTCATTCATAAACGAGATGCTTACAACTCAAAGTGAAAATGCATTAACATGTTTTAAGAGGAAAAACATTTCTCTTGATATTTCAGTGAAGAACCTTAAGAACGAAGAAGTATCACAACCAAGTTCCCTTGCAGTCTCTAATAACTCATTGAGTGTTCATATACATGCAGCATTGGTGGCCTAGTGGTTAACCTACCAGACTTGAAATAGCAAGGTTGTGGGTTTGGGAGTTCAAGAGTTCAAAGTTTAGCTTGACCTGAAGTTGTGTCATTGGGAAAAGGCAGTTTCCACATATTTTCCTCAATTCACCCTAGCCATAGACAGAAGAAGATGTTTATCATCTTGTTAAAGTTTTAGCGCTTGTAAAATGACAGCTTGTACTGAATGCTTCCCAGGGAGCTGAGAAAATTTCTGAGTGTTCTAGGACTAGCTGGGGTAACAATAGTTGTAAAATGAAAAGAGAATGTTGTAGAGCATGGATATAGGCCAAGTGTAGATCAGGTAATATTTTTATTTCATTTTCATTATATAAAGGCAATTTTTTTCCCAGTCGGCAGTCAACAAGTTGCCATTTTTTACCCGAGCATTCTCCCAAAGCATACTCACCTCTTTCTGAGCTCTCTTGTACTCCTCAATTTCATATCTGTATTTGGGAGTTGTAATGCCAAAGAACCAAGCAAGTTTTTCTCCACAAACGTCAGCAACTTCAGATGGAAAAAAAAAGAAGGAAAAGGTTTCATATATAACTAATATATGAGTGAGTCAATAAGTGAAAAAGAAATTTAAAAAGGAGATATTCCTAAGTGAAGTATCTGTTTTTATCTATCATGGCTTGAACTCCTGTAGAGGTTCCTTTTCTAAAATAAGAAACCTGAAGCAGTAACAGCATTGTGGATGCAGTGAAAATAGCCATGTACTCTTAATTAGGCTTTCAGTTGCTTGTGACCATTTGGGGAACTTTACTCTATCATTTCAGAGACAGAAGTTATGAACTACAAGATAAACCAAAGTATTGCATACCTCCTAATGCTTTTCGAGCAGCAGTTGAAGCATAATAAAAGCACCATGGAGCCCATTTGAGAGTTTTCTGAAAAAGTAAACCATTTCACACAAAAAATGAAAATGTAATTATATTATTTGAATAGGGCTCATAAAAACCACAGGTTTTCATCATGAGGAGAAAAGCATTCACATACACAAAATCATCTCATACACACTTAAACTTCTGCACTCAAGCTTGCATGCATTCACAGGTAAACGCACCACACTATGTTACACAGTGTACACATGAAAACAGACGGGCAAGTTATGACTGAAAAGAGAAGATCACCTGAGAAAGTACACATGTAATCCATGAAAAAACAACAAATGGCAGAAATGAAAGACAAAAGACACCATTATAGTTATGAACAATAAAATACAAATACAACAAATTAAATACATTAGATATAACTGCCCAAAAAGTATTCCTGCCATTGAGCTAATGTCGTTCATTAAAAAAGTATAAGACACCATATTATAACCCCTTTTTAAAGTAACTGATTGCCTATGAAAGATCATAGACCTAACAATGTTTATAAAATGTTCACTTTCTGTCACAAATGAAAGCGCAACCTGGCACCAGTATATTGGATAAAATGTCATAGAAATACTCTGACAAAGGACCAAAGATTATAATCAGGCACAACGGACCAGATAAAAATATATATTGATTTTAAACTATGTCTAACGATCTTTCAATTACTGTGGTCAATTGGTTTGGAGATGAATTGCTAAGGCATACAACAAGAGCTTGATAAGAAAGGTTAAAAGGCTGTGGAAAACATCTCTTGTTTATCTGTGTCTGTTTGAATGTATGTGTGTGTAGGTGTATGTTTGTGTTTGAGAGAGAGAGAGAGAGAGAGAGAGAGAGAGAGAGAGAGAGAGAGAGAGAGAGAGAGAGAGAGAGAGAGAGAGAGAGAGAGAGAGAGAGAGAGAGAGAGAGAGAGAGAGAGAAAGAGAGAGACAGAGAGAGACAGACAGACAGACAGACAGACAGACAGACAGACAGACAGACAGACAGACAGACAGACAGGCAGAGGCAAAGACAGACAGATTATGATTTTATCATTATTATTGTTTATAAGGAGAACAATCCTTAAGGATTAAAAAAAAAATTCTCTGAAACAACAGATACAACAAAGGTGATCTTACAGGGTCCACTAGTGGGCCCACATCTTTCTTGGCATCCTCATCCTCAGAAGATGATGAATACTCTTCTAAGATGCCATCACTGAAGTGAAGAATCCTCTTAGGCTTCTTTTTCTTCTTATCTGCACCCACAGCAGCTTCAGCATCAAGAGGAACAGATGTGAATGTTTCAGTTCCAAACTGGAAGACATAAAGAGGAAGTTGAAAGGAGTAAACAGAAACGTTACCTGTCTTCAAAATAAGTTAAACCTCTTGATAGTTTTCCTTTCATCGGAAGAGAGAAAGAGTGAAAGCCAGTGTAGGCCTACTGATTTTCAGAAGGTACATCAAGATCATCCTCATCTATCACATCTCAGCATCTCATGAAAGTGGAAAAGGAATGAAGTCAGGGGTAAATAAGAACGGGAAGAAGGAAGCAAGGCTTTCAGGTGAAAATTGGAAGAAAAAAAAAGCATGATAACAATGGTAAGTAAAAAGGTAAATAAAAAGAGAAAGTATCAATATTAAATTGCACTGAAAATAAATATTGAGAATGTTCAAATAACTACCTCAAACAAAAAAAACTTTCACTGTGAGTGGTGTTTTGTAAACCGCGTAAAAAATGTTTGAATGTTTCCCTCAACTTTTGAACACTGATTATTACTTAAAGTCTTGTTCAGATATAACATTATCATTTAATAAACATGTACAATATAATTTATAATTACTATTATTACTATAAATTTATTTCCAAACTGCAATAGTAAAACAAAGATTATCATACATTACAATTATCATTCTTTTAAAATAGTTAAATAGCGAATACAGTCTTAGCTTAATAATAATTCCATTGATATTTTAAGATTGAGATGTGGGAGAAGTAGAAAAAGCTCAGTTAGAAAGAGAAGAGGAAAAAATGATTTTAAAAAATATACTATGCTAAGAAATTAATCTTCTCGCTAAGCATGTAGTAATTTTGAATTCTACTGTATACTGGTAACTAGTTCTTGTAAAAAAAATTGTAAGACTAACAACTTCATCTGCAAAAACCAGTACTTTTTTCAGCACCATCTCAACACGTTACTCAAGACAAATCCTTCATCACAATAAAATCCATTGAGCTTCTGTTGCGTAGCTGCTTTACAGCCATCTGCGGTTGAAATTTCCCCCATATTTACCCAGATTGACCATGCATTTTTTTCCTTCCATTTTTTACACCTACATCCATTTCCCTCAAAGTTACAAGCGCCAGTTTCAATTAATTATAATGTTCAGAAATATAAAAAAAATGGGCTAAAAAAATAATTTGCAATTTTGGGACATGTTTTTGAAGGGTTTACTTCATTTTTTTTCTCAAATATTTATTTTTCCGACTTTAAATAACATCTTCTCCTTTACTTTTCATCTGAATGGCTTCATTTTTTTTACACAATGTACATCCGTAGGTAACCTTTTCTGAAATAGAGGCATTTTTGAAGATAAGAAAATAAAACTACAATCAGTGCATCTATTGGAAATTTTGAGTATTTTTTATATTTGTCCACAGTACGTGTTTCCAGAGTCAATAATTATTTTAATAATTGTAATATTACAATACAAATCTGGCATTACTTGTTCATTACATATATGTAGTAGTATATACTTGCTTAAAATGAAAGCCAATGGATTAAAACTGAGAGAGAGGATAGCTTTTGAAATTTAATGAAATTATCCAATATGGCGCATGTTCGCTTGGTTACCACGTTCTTATAGTAATAGATTATTACTTAAATTTATTCTTTGACGTCTGACTAATATCATCGTTGCTATATTTTAATTTAGTCAGGGACATGGATTTTAGAAATTTCAGGAGCAGATATGGCCTTAAAAAATTTATTGCTTCACTGATACTAACGTTGAAGTCAAAACTTCTTTACATTACAATTAAAAATACAAGAAAAGCCACACCGCTTTAACTTTATGTTGTAACCTTCATTTGAGCATTTTGAATTTTGAGGTAAATTTTGAATTTTTTAAAAGTTCAGCCAAAAGTCAAAAGCCCAAAGAAAGTCGCTCTCTCCTAAATGCTGTCTACCACAGAAAGTATTCTGACTAACAAAATTAAAGGAGTAAACTATATTTTCAAGACAAAATATATGTTTGAATAAAAGCATTTCACACTGATTCAGAAAACTTTTGAATCACATAAAAATCATTTATATAAATGGTAGATTCTGTAGACTATAATTATAATAAAATTGTCTTTGTTTAGGGCAATCTTCCATTTTAGATCCCTTTATTTGCACTTGCTGGATTTTGATTATAAGGGTTAGAGGGGGTTGAGGTTAAGACATACGTAATTATTTTCAATTAATCAAGCAATAAATACTTAAGTGATGAAAAAAGTTGCCAGGACTGATGAAGCGGAGCGGTTAGTGCACCCGCCTCCGAAGCGGAAAGTCTGGGTTCAAGCCTCAGTTTGGACACGGATTTACTTTCGCCCCCTCCTCCCCACTCAGCAGTAATGGGTACCTGACTTCGAGTTGGGTAAGTAAAGGCGGCGTGGAAAGGAACTAGCCACCCTTACACAATGCTGAAGGCCCAAGAAATTGTCTCACTAACAAGGCAATTCCCAATGTCCGGATCCGATGCGGGAACAACTTTACTTTTTTACACATGAAACTACAGCGAGCACCTAGCACACCTCTGTGATTGGCCCAAATATAGATTATTACAAATATTTCCGCCATCTATTTTTGTCGTCTTCTGGGGTTCCCCCAAGATTCTTGGGTTTCCCTTGCCCGCAACTGATAACTAGATGAGATCTCGTCCTGTTTTTTTTGTTGGTATTAATTTGTGTTTTATCTTTTAGAAGCAATCTCAGCAATACTCGTACCATAAATTTATCTTCTAGAAAGTTGTACACATACACACAAGCGTGTGTGCACACACACAAACACACAGCGCAAGCAGTCGGCGATGAAACCTAGATATTTGGGCCAATCACAGAGGTGTGCTAGGTGCTCGCTGTAGCTTCATGTCTTTTTTACTGCATCCCATTTTCATCCAGTAATAATCAGTTTACCCGAAGAACTTGAATTACTTTAGGTTTATTGATGAAAATTGTTGTGAAAAGATTTGATACAAAAATAGGCACTGCATTACAACTTTGAACTTGAACAATGTACGCTATCGGCATCCCTGAAACTTTGTAAAAATTTTTAAAAGAGAAACATTACAGTTTCAGACTGTAAATAAAGGAAGTAGTTAGGCACGCGTACGCCCGCCTAACACTAAATTGTTAGGGGCACTTATTTTCAAAGTCAACGTCGTTCGGTGCTCCCCGATTCATTTCACCATAGCGTGTTTGAGAAGGTACAAAGAGCTTAAGACTAGATCTAGATCTAGCGAAAATATGGATGATACTTTGAGATCCAGACCGTTGAAATCAGCACACATCTGATTTGGACATTGACGACAGTGATGTGTTACATATATTTTGGACTGCTTCAAGCGTTCCATCTCGTGAGATGAAGGAAAACAAAGCGCGCTTATAAAATTAAAGTCCTCGAGAATGTTAGATCTATTGTGGAAAATTAGATACGGTACATGAGAAACAAAAGGTGAGAGATGGGACACAGAAGGTGGCATTCAGAAGATGGAACTGGTCATCTGTGTGGTGTAATGTGTACAATAACGATGGTATTGCACTGGGTCAGCCTGTGAACTGATGCAGAGAGAAAATGGCAGGAATCAATAATTACAATATTAACAAACACCCCCCCCCTCTCTCTCTCCTTCTTTTGAACAATTTCTCTTTCTCTCCCCATCCTGAACTCTCTGTCTGTCTGTCTCTCTCTCTCCCTCTTTCTACACCCCCTACTCTGTCTACGTCTGTCTCTCCCTCCCCC
>NW_004797396.1:772822-774979 GCF_000002075.1 Aplysia californica
TATCTCTCTCTCTCCCTCTTTCTTTTGATCCCCCCTCTCTCTCTGTCTTTCTCTCCCTCTTTCTACCCCACACCTTCTCTCTCTGTCTACCCCCATTCTCTCTCTTTCTTTTTCTCCATCTCCCCTCTCTCTCTGTCTTTCTCTTTCTACCCCCCTTCTCTCTCTCTCTCTCTCTCTTTCACCTTCCCCACCCCCACCCCCCTCTCTTTCTCTCTCTGTCTGCAGACGTAATTGCACACTTTCAACTTCAACTGAAGAGCTCTGGAAAGTTTGTTTTTACGCTCGTATCACGGGCTGTCACGCGCTAAGACAAGGTCACGCCCGGACGCGAGATAGATAAGGCAATTGAAACATCTTGGTAGTACAGAATCTTTGATACTATTAATACTACTACTGTGACGTCAACGTCATAAATACGGGCCAATAATTCCGTAGAACTGTGGCAGCGTGAGCATGCGTCCCTAAAATTATCAGTATCAGTGCAGTGTTATTGAAGCGTAGAATCTACCGTACGCGTCCATAACAATCCAGTGCTGGGGAAGCATACGCATCCATAACAGTGCAGTGTTCGGGAACAGTACTAGATCTAGATTCTAGATCTAGAAATCTAGATCTAGATCTAGATCTACAATCTAGATCTAGATCTAGATTCTAGTACTCAGTAGTATGCACCCTTACCTGCCTTAGGTTAGGCCCCAACAACAGCAGTGAATGCTATTTTAGTATTATAAAGTTTAGGGCAAATCACGTCAAAATATACCCTTAAAACTAATAAATGTTAACAAAACGATAGAATTGACAGGCTAAAACAACTCATCATTCGGAAAACAAAACATGAAATTATATTTTTGATGTACTAAACGTACTGATCCATGAATTGCAGAGTCCGCCATGTTGTTTACATCACCAATTAAATTTCATTGAGTCGATAGATGGCAGTTATTGCAGTAAAATTTTAGCATGCTCTTCGTTGAGATAAAATTAGATTAAATACTGCTAGTTAACCTCTTTCGTGAACAAAGTCATCAATAGCTCATAGATACCAACGAAGTGCCCGGATTATTTTCAAATGGCGTCACGGTTGTAATCTTGGAGGAAACAGGGATAACTTATTGTACACAATAATTTACGATGGCGCCTTGGAGTAAAGAACCCGGGCCTCTTGGCAAGGCTCAGAAAGAAGGAGACATTCTCAAGAAACGGGTAGGTATAGCTTATTTTGTTGCATGGCATTGAGCATAGATTGCAATGTAACATTCATCAGACGACTGCCCGACAAGTCGTGTTTAAACAAGTTTACACTAGATTCTAGATATCTAGATCTAGATCTAGATCTAGATATCTAGATCTAGATCTAGATCTAAATACTAGATCTGGATCTAGAATCTAGATCTACATTCTAGCTCGTCCTCGAGATCCAATGAATTAATTATTATATTATAAAGGATGCCGAAAGCGTATAATAAAGACAGTTTTTTTGTAATTTAATTGCAAACCTTGCTCCTCATCAATGTGTAGAGAAAGCACTTGTTTTTAACAATGGCCTTTCTGTGCTGTAGTGGTATTTGACAAGCCTGCCTTCTAAAGTAAAGCATAAACATCATAAGGATGCTTAAAAACCTTGGGCTAGGAGCTCGGCCTTAGTTCTGCAAACTGCCTGAGCAATGTACTTTATAAATATGTCATGGCCATGGACTCTTTGCTGAAGATCTCTATCTGCACCCCCCCCCCTCCCCTCTTGATTTCAAAATGTGTAGAATGCAACTTGATTTTCCTGAAATCTGAAAGCATTCAATTAATTTTTGTGGTAAAGATTGAATTTTTCATTCTCAGTTGCTAGACTGGACATATAACCAGATACGAACACCCTTATTGCCTTATTTGGACATGCACACAAACACACGCACACACACATATACGCACACACACACACACACACTCACACATGCACCCCCCTGTCTTTCTCTCTCTCTCTCTCTGTCTCTCTCTTCCCCCCCCTCTCTCTCTCTCTTCCCCCCTTTGCCTCTCTCTCTCTCTCTCTCTCTCTCTCTCTCTCTCTCTCTCTCTCTCTCTCTCTCTCTCTCTCTCCGTCTCTCTTTCTCCCCCTCTCTCTCTCCCCCCTCTCTTTCTCCCTCTGTCTCTGTCTCTCTCTTTCTC
>NW_004797396.1:776653-779682 GCF_000002075.1 Aplysia californica
TCTCTCTCTCTCTCTCTCTCTCTCTCTCTCTGTCCATTCTCCCCTCCGAGTCCATCCTTCTCCCAACCATGTCTCCCTTGTGGCCTTATCATACACTGTCAAGCACTGCTCATAGAGTACCATTTTACAAAGTCCTGAACCAGACCTAATTTGTCATGTGTTACAACTAATTCCTTTGGACTCCCGCCCCCCCTTCCCCCTCATGTTCTGTTTTTAAGATTTTGTTATCTTTTCTTGTTTGAAGATTTACACCTCATTGATCACCTGTTCTAAAGCTATTGTTCTGAAACTGTGTGGCATTCTTTGCGAGTATACATTCATGAACCGCCTGACCACTAGGGGCTCAAGTATACATGATGATAGTGGAAGCCTGAACAGTGTTGAAGTTGAATCATTCTTTTTTAATTTAATATACCTTGTATTCACAGGTTGATCAACTTGTCAAGGAATCCAATAAGTTGATCGGCAACAAGAAGGCAGCTGATAAGGAAAGTAAATTGCAGCAGATGTACCAGAAGTAAGTTCTGTTATAAGACATCTGATCTGTTCTCTGTAAAACTGAATTTGAGTTTTTTATTGTCTTGTTTATTTTTTTTACATACACTTGCTGAAGTAAAATCGTTATCAAACAATCTGTTTACAACTTGGTTCATATCTGGAATATTCTTATGCAGAGACCACTGTGTTTCTGTTTTTTAAAATATTTTTGTTATTATTATTGATATTTATTATAATTTTGTTTCTGCAGCTGCATTGATACCAAGACATTAGTGCTGGCCCACAAAGAGGCTGTAGATGGACTTAAGGAGGTATGATGCTTGTTGTGACATTATACTTATCTTGCAATATCAGAGTAAATTTTGTTGTTGTTAATAGTCCAAATGCACTGTTCACTCGCTCATTTTTTAATTTTTTAAGTGACTTTTTAATTTTGCAAAAAACACTCTCAGAGAAAAGAGAACATATATAGTAATTTTAGAAGTCAATGCGTCTTTGGCAAGAACTCAATAAATCAGGTCTGACAAATTAATGGCATGTCTTAAGTGTACTTAGTGACCGGTTGTTGCATTGTAGACAAAAGTTAACAGCTAAACAATTAATTAAAAATGGATTCCTTCTGTTCTTTCTCACCTAGTCTAGACTATACCTTTTTTGTCTGCCTTCTCAATGTGTACTATTTTTGTATTACTTTCATGGAGCAATAAAGTAGGAGAAACGAATTGTATGATGTGCACTGTAAACTTGTTTCATGCATTTAATGCAGCTTTGTTCTTTTCATACATTTTTTTAAAAGGCGAATCTTTTAACACTTTATTTTGCGTGAGAAACATGCTCAGTGCATAATTATATATAGCATAAATAGAAAGTTTACATTTCTGATCTGAAAGGGAATGTTTTACTCTTGTTTTCCTATGTTGAAGTACTTGTTTTCAACTTTCACTTGTGTAGAAGTTATTGTGAGTTTGAAAATCTCACAGATTCTTTGTCTGAAAATATAGATTACTATTTTCTGCACAGTACTTGTTATTGATTTTACAGCTAGTTTGATGCATCCATTTAACAGGAAGATGAAACAAACAAAATCAAAGACTTTGAAAAGAAGAGAACTCAAGAGCTTAATCGCGTCAGCGTCATGACAGTAAGTCTTGTTTATCAGTGTCGTCGCCCCCCCCATTGCTCAGATATTGCAGTTAGCTGTGATTTTGCTGAAATCAGCAGCTTGATTTTGCATAAAATTTACTCAATCAGCTGTATTTACAATCGTATGGATACTGCAGTGGTTAATTGCAGTCTAGATCCATGGCGAAGGAGTCGTGAAAAAGAGATATTGAATCTGGAGATGTGTTTAAGAGATGGTGGAAGGGTGAAAAAAAAACCTGTTTAAAGTTTTAAACTATAAAAAAGGAAAGAATCTTGAATTGGCCAAAGACTTCTCTATTTCTAATCTGCTTTTGTGGCTCTGCTTGCATGCATTGTGCTTTTGGTTAGTGTTTCTACAGTCTTCCCAATGGGCTTAGAGGTAAAAAAACCCACTACTCTCTTGAAGATGTTAATTCCTGCACTGGTGAAATAATATGCATGAACTTTTGGGTGTGAAAGTACTTGTTTGGTGTTTCGTTTTATCTGTCTTCTTTGTCTGTTTTTTTTTTTACACTTTTGGCCTGAAAGCCATTGTTGAAATGGCTTTGTTGTGTCTAGTAGCACATTAAATTCCGATTTAGTCAAGCAAATCATAGAGGAGGTATAGTTTTTCCCCCCTTGGCTGATCAACCTTTGTTCTATTTCAGACGCAATTGACTGAGACAATGGCAAAACTGCTGCCAGATACTACAGAAGAACAGTTCATCAAGTGAGTGCTATCAGTATTGTTGCTGTCACAAGAAAAATGTTTTTTTTTTGGGGGGTTTTTCATTAACTCAACCTAAAATGCAATGTCCAATGCAGATGGAGAACTGGGGGGGCAGAGATGATAAATATGCTGATGATATGTGGACAAAATTTATTTTTAAACATTATGCCTCAATACATAAGAAATAAACAGTGGTAGCGCCTATTAGCAAATTAACGACACTTTCTTGCGGCATGAGGATTTACTGTCTCTCTTGCTTTCAGCGTAAATCACATCTACTCAACAAACATACTTTTAAATAAGAGTAAATAATTATAGGTATTTTATTTACTTACAAATTTTGAAAGTAACAAAAATGAATATGAAAGCCATTTGTATAAAGACAGATGACATAGAATTTGCGTATCTACTCTTTGCTAGTAGCCACCTACCTGTGTTCTTTATTGTCGTAATGTAATTTCCTACCTTGTTACTTACACCATTATTTTGCCTATATATCCTAATCACAGATTTTTTTCATTCTTGCGGCAGAGAGCATAGCCCAGAGGAAAAAGAGCAGGATGATGCTGAGGGTTCCAAAAAGGGTAAAAGTTGTTTTAGAAATGTATGTGTGATGTTGAAGTCTGTGATCTCACTTTGATTCTCTTTCTCCTCCTCTGTCCCATCCTTCTTCCTCCCC
>NW_004797396.1:779789-789498 GCF_000002075.1 Aplysia californica
TCTTTCTCTCTCTCTATCTCGTCTTTCTCTCCCTTTCTCTTTGTTTCTGTCCATCTTTCTTTGCCTATATGCGTGTTGCATCTCCTATCCTTACAAAAATAGAACCTTTTAATCTCCCCGTCTTTTAATACTACCAATAAATCATTTGAAAGAAAGGATAGAAATCAGTTCAGAGATTGTACGGACTGTGTGAGGGCCTCTGCTACTTCTACTGATTTACACATATTCCGACTGGAATAAAATTCTTTGTTGTCTTTAAATAGGAGATCAATGAGAAGAATTATACTTGCTCAATGATGCAAAGAAAATGTTTATCATTGAAGCCTACGTTTTCTTATCTCCATATATCTAGATCAGGGTTTTTTGCATTTTCTAAATATGATAGTTCATTTTACAGGTAAGAAAGCAGAGGAAGATGATGAGGATGAGGAGGAAGACGATGAAGAGGAAGAAGAAGAAGAGGAGGAAGAAGAAGATGAAGAGGAAGAAGATGAAGAGGAAGAAGATGATGAAGAGGAGGAAGATGAAGAACAGACTGTGGTCAAGAAGCCCGTCAAAGCAGTGTGAGTAATTTTTTCTACTGTTCTCATTTGTTTCTTTCTCCATTCTACTTCTTTTTCCTGTTCTCTTTATCCCCCCCCCCCCCCCCCCCCCATTTTCAAATTCTCAACTTCCAGTTTGATTTGATAGACGAGTATTTTCTCCATCGAAATCAAGGCAAACGAACCAGCTTTAGGATGATATCAATAACTCCAGAAAATTGAGGAGCTCCTGATTCCACTGCGTCGTAACTCATGTGTCTGATTTTATTTTAGCATATGTATAATGAGTTTATTTCTGTCTTTACATTAGCATCTACAGGTGTTGTATTTACAGAAGTATTTGAAAATGCCTTTGTGTTTGTGACTCTCCCTTATTTTATGTGTTTGCTATTTTCTATCTTGCAACTCTAAAAAAAGATTGTCTTCATTAAATTTGATGGTACTTCCTTTTCACTCCTTTTTAAGTTTCTTGGGTATAGAAATAGAGGATGTTTTTTTTTTCATGATGTATTGATTTTTGCATGAGAGAGAATTTCAATGAATACATGTTCAATCAGAGCATTGTCTGTCAACCCCCCCCCCCCCCCCCCCCCATGTAATGTTATTTCGGTAAATGACTGTGATCTCTTTTCAGGACCCTAGAGAAAAAGAAAGCAGCTGTTGTTGAAGAGGAAGAAGAGGATGATGATGAAGAGGATGATGAAGAGGAAGATGAAGAGGAAGAAGAAGACGACGAGGAGGAGGAGGAGGAAGAAGAAGAGAGGAAGCCAGTTCCTGCCAAGAGAGGGTGAGCACTGTCCTTGGCTGATTACTGTTGTCGACTGGGCATTGTCTTTGGGAATGTATTGGTGTGGGGTATAATTATGTGCTATTTTGTGCTATGCATTGTCATGGGTAACATTTTTATATTGAACTAAATGTTGTTACATGCCATGTTTTATTTGAAGGCATATTAATTTATTTTGCAACTATTATTATTTTAACAAATTTAATTTTTAAAAATATTGTAAGATACGTTCTTTTGCGGTAACATTTTGTTACGGAATGTGTATTGTTGTCATGCATCTTTAATAGAAATGTTTTTATTTTTGCTTATTTGGTGTCCTGAGATGGCATTGTACTATGGGCTACTGTGTTGTGTCATTTTGTAAGATTTGTTTCAGATTATTTTATGTGTCTCACAGTATGCAAGCATTTTTATATTCACTTATTTTAGAACATATTTTTCAAATGCAACTTCTAGAGTGGCTAAGCAAGTAAGAGGAAAAGAGGAAAAGGAGCATGAGGAAGAGGATGAAGATGAGGATGAGGAGGATGAGGAGGATGATGAAGATGATGAAGAAGATGAGGAAGAGGACGATGAAGAAGAAAAAGTCACCACAAAAGATCGTGGGAAGAAAGCAACAAGCAAGGACAAAGCAAAGAAAAAGATAAAACAGGACAGACAACCGGTGAGTACATACTTTGGGAGAGAGTGAGAGAGAGAGAGAGAGAGAGAGAGAGAGAGAGAGAGAGAGAGAGAGAGAGAAAGAGAGAGAGGGAGGGAGGGAGGGAGGGAGAGAGAGAGAGAGAGAAGGAGAGAGAAGGAGAGAGAAGGAGGGAGAGAGAGAAGGAGAGAGAGAGACACAGAGAGAGAGAGAGAGAGAGATGAATATTGAACAAAAGACATAGTTTAAGGTAACATTTATTTACAATTTTTTCAAGAATCTAATAGAATATCATGTTGGGGTTTTTTTCTTTACATGGGCAGATTTCCAGATTTGTGGCCATGGATGATTTTGATAAGCAGCAAGACGAGGATCTTAGTTTCAGAAAAGGAGATGTCCTGACCCTTGTTGCGAAAAGGTGAGCTTCGAGACAACTCAGGATGAACATTTTCTTTCTGAGTTCCATTTTAAATTAGGTTTTTCTAGATTCTGGGAAATTCTTGTGGGGTGAAGCTTTCCTTTCAGAAAGTCTGTTGTTGTTTACTTTTGAGTGCTCTGAAATTTGGAAAGAGATTGTCTTAAAATTTGTTCAAGGTTGTTGCTTTGGGTAATATTTTTTGATCAAGACCCTTGTGTAGTCACTTATTGTCTTCAAGTTTTGTTTGCTTTTTACTTTCTTACTTTCTTTATAAAACTGTTTTTGGAATATTTATTTTGTTGGGGGGGAGGGGGGGGGAGATTCCAGTTTATCTTGGCAAGTTCTTAACCGTATCCATACGTCGTGTTTTACTATCGTATCCATACGACGTGGGGAACTCTGTGCCACCACTTTCCAAAGAGAAAATTTGCTCTTTAATCTGATTCATACGCTTTGCATAGCAGTCTGTCAAAATGATTTTTTGAGAAATACTGAAAGTTTCAAAGAGATTTTCGTACCAGAAATATTCTAAAATGTGAAGAATACTACCCCGGGGGTACAAAATGACCCCAAGGCATACAGGTAGGGTTAATAAGATATGTATTCTTGTAGTAATGAAGCATCAATAGGTCATAATGATACAGACTCAGACAAGGACACGATGCTTTTATGCTGTCTCACTTAGAGTTAGACTGGAGAATTTGTTCATGTTAAGTCTGAAGAACAGATATATTATTAGAGTGTGTTGGAGTATCTTTCAAAGGTGCTATTGTATTGAATGCATAGTTGGAATATTGTAATGTTAATTTCCCCTTAAATGATTGCAGATATGGTGATGCGGTTTTTGGAGTACACAATTTTTTAATAAAAAGGGTATTAAAAAATGAATGTGTTACATTTGCAATTTCAGATGGGTAATTGAAATTTTTTGTTTATTGATATCAAACATAATGTTGTGCTTTCACAAGATTTGAAGAAATGTGGTGGTTTCCGTTGCTCAAGGTATACACTTATTGGCTACTCAAAAGTGTACTGGTTTCGATATTTATTTCATTTTGTATTCTTTAACACACCAGGGAACATTGCATATTTCTTTAAGCTTGTTTTGAATTTGTTTTTCAATGTTGCTTGAAGGTCGTTGAGGTAATTTTCAGTGTGAATGTTTGTCACATTTTTAAATATTTGTCTTTGAATTCTTAGAAAAAACTGTCTGCTTTTTGTGCCTGAAATCTGTTTTTTATTTTGCATTGTTTTCATTTCATTATGAAAGCAATCACAACAAAGTAAATGTATTGTGGGTGTGAATTTTAGTTTGAGATCATTCTGAAATCTCTTTCACAAAATATGTCTTTGCTTTCATGCAGTAAGTACCTTGTTGAGTTTCTTTTCCTTAGTTCATCTTTTATATGACTCATATCAGTGTGTAGAGAACGGATTGTTCAGTGTTCCAACACAGTGGGAAGAATCCATGTATTGTCCGATCTTGTCACTCTGTAGCGTTTGTTCTGTTACCTCATGACCTCTGACCTATCTATTCAGCTGGGTACTGGCAAAGATTGTTAGTAATGAAGCGCATTATACTAGTTGTTTACAATGGTTTCCTAACACAAAATTATTGGCAGAAAGATCAAACTGATCAATCTTTGGTGTGCATGCACGCGTGCGAAAGAGAGAAAGAGAGAGAGAGAGAGAGACAGAGAGAGAGAGAGAGAGAGATTGTACAATGTCTCTTTAAATTAACTGCATCTAAAAAAGGAAATATCAGTGTTTTTTACCTAAAAGATTGGTGCCTGTACATACTGATGAGAGGATCACACCCTTTTCTCCTGTGTAGCACATACCTCTCAAATAGATCTTTTTCCTTATAAATAATTATATTTTCAGCACATAATTCCCAATCGAGCCATTCTTATGTTGTTGTTTGACAAACTAAGCCTACATGGGTATATTTTTTGTTCTATGGAAAGTTTATCCTCTCTTTTTGTTATGCTCTTTAGGAAGAACTTAGTCCTCCACACCTTTCCTTTTATCACAATTGTGTCATGTGGCCATTTCATTTCCGAGTTAACCATTGTCTCCTGATATGGTAGGGTTCTAATGCCCTTGCTGGGCTTTTTTAATGTGCAGAAACCTCTTAGGTAGCCAATTTAAGTAAATGGAGAGCAGCAAAAACTCCTAAACAACTGTAGTTTAAGAACAAGCTTTGAGGAATATGAATCGTCCAGGGCATTAGCATGATACCACCAAGCTTTCAATGTGAAAAAATCATTCACAAAATTACGAAATAATGTTTGAAAGAAATAAAGATGGTTGTTTCTGTGTTGTGTTTGAGGAGTCCATGGAAAAAACAGGCATAGTCACACACTGGACATTGTGAGAGTGTCAATTTTAAAAGCTGGTGGACTCATAACTCCATATTTGTTTGATTCGTGGTTTATTGTTATGTTTGTTGAATGGGAAATAAAACAACAATAATCAACCAACAGTTGAATAGAAATACAATTGCAGCAAGCGTTCAAAATTGATACCCTCACGATTTTCAGTTTGTGACTATTCCCTGGGTTTCCCGTGGACTCCTTATTTGGTTACGGCTGTGGAATAAGCTTTGTTGACATGTTGTCATGGCGTCGGTGGTCTAGTGGTTAGGCTCTCGGACTCGCAACCGTAAGGTCGTGGGTTCAAATCCCATCAGGGACCTGACGTTGTGTCCTTGGGAAAGGCTCTTTGCACAAATTTTCCTTACTTCACCCAGGTGAAAATGGCTACCCGGCTATAGACAGTGAACGATCTTGTCAGTTTGATAGTGTTTGAGTGCGTGAAATCCGCAGCTTGCACTGTATGCTTCTGTGAAAGCTGAGAATATTTCTGAGTGTTCTCAGAGGGTCTGCTGGGGTAATAATAGTTGTAAAGCGCATAGAGCACGCTCTTGAGCATGGATATGCGCTATATAAATGCAATTGTTATTATTATTATTATTATTATTATGTTGTCATTCCTAGGGAGGAGGATGACTGGTGGGTGGCAGAGAACGAGGCAGGGGAGAGAGGGCTGGTGCCACCTACGTTCTTACAGGTGAGACAAATGAGGGGAAATATTTGGAGAATGCTCCTGACTAATGTACCTCATAGAAAGAAGTAATTCTGAAGGAATAACTTTGTTTTTATTATTATTATTATAATGATGGAAATGATGATGATGACCTTTGTTCGTGTTATGTTACCATTATTGTTATTATTATCATTGTTATTGTTGTAATGGGGATGATGGTGAGGATTATGATGATGACAAAGATACTGATTATTATTGTTATAATAATAGTATTAGAAATATTCTCCTCTGCGGAGGTGTTGGACATCATCCGACATTGATAGACAAGCTATTATTATAACAGCAGTATTATCATATTATTATTGTTATCAAGGTAATGGTTACTACTACTGGGTTGTTTTTTTTTTAATTGCCGAAAAATAAATATTTTTCCAGTTACAACCTCTTCTTGCCAGACATTTCGTGACCCCAGTGCTTTCTTGTTGTATTTCCATTTTTAATAACGGTGAAAACAAGTCATGACAAAGAGTGAGCTTAAGAAGATGTCACATTTTCACTGTAAAAAAAAGGAGATATGACAAGATAGCACTGAGGTCGCGATTTGTTGCTCTTACCAGCAGTGGACCTGTGTAGTTGAAATGAGTGAAGGGACACTTCTGTGAGGTCATCTGTGAGATGAGTCTTTCAGAAACTGTTCTAGCTAGATATTATGAAGTAGTACATTTATGAGTAGTAAAACAATGTTCTGCACATTTTTAATGGTGGCAAACGTAGGAGAATGTGCTGCTGTTGGTTTGATCTTTGCGTCTTATACCTTTTCTTTCTGTGACTTGGAAAGTTGTTCGAACACAAAATGATTAGTTGGTTTAATATTATTTTAAGGTTCTGATAAACTTGGAAGAAGTTTGACCCATGAGATTTGGCTTTGGTTGCCCGTTCACATTTCATTTTGGTACTGAAAAGGTGTTTCATAGTCTCTTCATTTATGTGTGTGTGTGTGTGGGTGTGTGTGTGTGTGTGTGTGTGTGTGTGTGTGTGTGTGTGTGTGTGCATGTTTGTGTATGTGTGTTTTCTTGAAGTTAGTTCCTGTCTACTGTTATTTTTTCCCTTCATCCTCTCTTCCTCTCTTTCCATCATCCAGTCCAATCTTCCTCAGATTTCTTTCTTCCATCCTTCTTTAATCTCAAGGGGGTTTTTTTCAATTGATTTTTATTCCTCTTCTGTTGTAAATTTGTGACACAGGAATATGCAGGAGATGATGACGACGAAGATGAAGATGAGGAGGATCATGATGAAGGTGAGTGGCCAAATTTGGTGTGGATGTCTGGTATGATGCTTGTGATAGTTAAATTTTCAATTGTAGTTTGTTTTTTCTTGTGAAATGAGAGGTTGGAGGGCACCACAGATAGGTCCAACCTATTTTGTATCCCTCTGATATTTCTGTCTTGTCTTAATTGTTCTCAGCGCTAAATGACCATTATTATGTCAATATGATTCTCTTTACTCAAACTCTTTTTTTGGTAAGTGTTTTATGGCGCTAGCAACTGTGTAAGGTCTTTTGAGCTTGCGGAAGTAAACTTTAGTGATGATATTTCAAGTTTGATTCTTAATACACAGCTGTTTGCTAGAGGAAGACTGAATTTCAAATCATTTGCATAAATCTCAACTGGATTAATTTTGCTTTTGAATAAATGTTCAACTCTTGAAAACAGTAGCTGGTGTTATATTTTATCATTTCCTTTTTTCCATCTATATGCTTCCCAGGAAGTTGATATTGTTTCAGAATGCTATCAGGTCTGCTGGGGTAATAATATTGATTGTAAAGCGCAAAGATCTTGCTGTTGAGTGAACATTTGCACCATACAAATGTTATCTATTATTATTATTATTATTATTATCCATAGAAGACGATGAAGAAGATGAGGATGAAGAAGGGGCGTCTCCAAGGCAGAAGAGGTGAGACCCATGAGTTTGTAGATAGAAAAGTTTCTGAAGTGCTTGTCCTGACTTCTTATGTACTGGAACTCTGATACTGGCAATGTTTCCAGACAATATTGGGGTGTTTTCTCCCTCTCTTGTAAATTCCATCTCAGATACATCGGAACCGAGTAGTAGTGATTAGCTGGGAAATCTCCGTAAATGATGGTATATAGTGTTAGATCATAACTAAGTAAACAGTTTGTTAATCTCCACAAAGAGAATTTCGTTGCAGCATGGTAAACTCGCACACATAAACACACTCTTTAACTCACACACACACACACACACACACACACACACACACACACACACACACACACACACACACACACACACACACACACACACTTACACACTTACACACACACACACACACACACACACTTACACACACACACACACACATAAGCACATACATCGTGATGATTGTCTGCTTGCTCCTGATACTAGACAGCGATGTTCATCAGTTCTACTAGAAACAAAGGATTGTAGTCTTGGAAAATGTACTTTACAAAATATCTAAATGAGATTTGGATTCCTTTTTGGTTAGTCTGATGTCTATCTGGTTTGTGTGAGTGGTTTTTAGGATACCACAGGTAGGTTTTACAACTGTATGATTCCTCTGTTTTATCTGTCTGTCTTGCTTTTTCTCAACTGACCAATATTGCGTCTATTTGCTTCTCTTGATTCTGAAGTATTTGTTGGTGGTTGGTGGGTGCTCTGGTGTGGTTTGCTCCTTCTTTCCTATTGAACATCTATTGTCCTTATCTTCTTACCTTCTTTTTTGTGTTTGTGACTCTCTTGTAAAATCTCTAATCTTCATCTCTTATGTGACCTTATTGTGTTGCAAGTGCTATAAAACTCCTACTAAAACTAAAACTAAAATTACCTGGTCTGTCCTCAGTGGCAAAAAACTGTGGGGCAGTGTGAAGCTGATGATGTCGGACATGTCAGGAACATCGGTGACAGACGTGCTCCACGCGATGGGCGCTGTGCCTTCTGGGTTCCGCATGTCGGTACTGTGTAGAAAGTTCAATGAAGGTGAGATTGTCATAATGAGAGATTTGATGAAAGGGGGGGGGGGGGGGTTGGGGGAGGAAGTTATGAACAGATAGAGAAGACTTCCGTGTTTGAAAAATATTTTGTCAAAATTCAAATTCTGAATGCTGAAAAAAAAAGCAAGAAAAGAAACAATAAAGGTACAACAATTGTTAAAAGAATGAAACAGGTTTTTTTTCCTACTGAAAAATTTCTCCTTTTGGGCTGAAGACATTTAAACAGCTTGCTGACAAATAAATGTTTTACTGCTCTAATGACATAATCTGAATCATTTAGGAATCCCAGTATGGGTTGAGTGGGATACAACATTTGAGCAGATAGATGGAGTAGTACTCTCGATAAAATAACTTCTGCACGTGGGAATAAAGCTCACATTTGGTCACTTTAAAGGAAAAGCGAGCTAACCCAGATTTCGGGGGTTTTCAGATATCTTGACCAACACCAAAAGTGGGCATTGCCCTGCCTATAGGAGAAGTTTGGTTTCATTGGTGTGTATATTTGTTTGGTTATAGAGAAAACTCTCCTTGTCTTTTAAAGAAACTGAACAAGGGGCAAAAACTTAACCTTCGATTTTCTGAAAACAGCATTTTTCAGGATTGCCCCCTTGTGCTTAAAAGCGACCATTTCTGCGAGCAGCTATGAAGAGCCTAACCATTAATAATAGTAATAATAATAATAATAATCGATAGTATTTATAAAGTGCAAATTCCCATTTAACAGCAAGCTCTATAGGCTTTATAATCTATATTATTACCCCAGCTGAGCTTATAGCATTCTGAAACAATTTCAACTTCCTGGGAAGCATACAGTGCAAGCTGCCATTTATAGATGCTAAAACACTAAAACATTACACGAAAAACCCAGTCTCCTTTGGGACAGTACCTGTAATGTGATTTTAAATGCCTTAGAAAAACTATTGTTATTTGTTTCTGTGCAGGGGACAGTTTCCGCATGGCGAATTACCTCACACCCAAGCTTAGCCCCTCCAACCTCATCTACAGTGACTTGTTTTTTGATCCTGCCTCCAACAAAGTGAGTGTGTATTTTACTCCATGCATATGTTTATTTGTAAGTGTGTGTGTGTGTGTGTGTGTGTATGTGTGTGTGTGAGCGCGCTCGTGCTTGCGTTTTAAACAATTATTTTTTAGTAGAATATTTACGGCATTCGCAACTGCATAAGGTCATATGAGGGCCATGTGCATGTGAGTGTGTGTGTGTGTGTGTGTGTGTGTGTG
>NW_004797396.1:789598-798206 GCF_000002075.1 Aplysia californica
GTGTGTGTGTGTGCGCGTGCGTGCATGTATGTTTATTGTTGTTTTGTACTTTTGTCCCTATAATATGTGTGTGTGTGTGTGTGAGTGATTTGTGTGTTCGTATAGTGTGTCACTATAAAAAGAAAAGTTTGCCCCACAGTTTCTATCCATATTTGTGTTGCATACAATTATAGATTCTATGTTTGTATTAATTTTTGTGTTTGGCACAAAGTGAGTGTATGTGTGTGTGTGTGCCTATGTGTGTGTGTATGTGCATGTGCGTATGTGCGCACCTGCGTGTGTGTAAATGTGTGCTTACATTTATAGAGCTGGAGAGTATGCATGAGCTTTTAGCCTTTTAGACAAGTTTTATATACACGTAATATCGTCGTGGCTTTAAAAAATAAAAAGTCTGGAAAATTCCATCTGTCTGTGTATGCATAATTTCAGATCCGTCCTCGGTCAACGAGAATAGAACGACTTGTGACAATAATGTCTTGTCAGCAAATCCCTCCCCCTGGTGCAGGTATGTAGGTCCAGTGTAGAGGTAGGCGCTAGTCGATACTGGCAAAGATAGTACCTAACAAGATGGTCCACTCAGCCAAAAAAGTGTCCGCCGGAAGTCCACTCTTTTCTTCAGATGGCGCTGTAGTCTCTTTTGAAGCTCTCTTTCGTTTCTCCAGAAGAAGAATAGGAATAGCACCTCCTTGCGTGCGCAGATCGACTGCTGTTCATCAGCAGTTCGGGTTCGTTCAGTGCGGAGTTTTAGGTTTTTTCTATTTTAATGACCTCTCGCCTTTCATTCTAAAGTCAAATTAAACGAAGAAAACAGTCACCCTTTCCTCCGGAAGAGGTTTTTTGTCAGCGTAACCATTATAAAAAAGCGTTCTTCCTAAATTTGAATTCTTATTTATTCAAAAACTTGTTAGTTTCACTTTGATTTTTTTAACACAAGTAGGGTAACTCTGTTCGTAAAGGGTGCGCATTTACGAAGAGGACGCCACCGAATTTTGAGGACACTTTTTAAATTGGCTCAAAGAGAGGAGTGGACCCTCTTGTTATGTAGACTCTTTGATACTGGCCAGTATCGAGTACTTTATCGGCCAAGAGAGCTCAATATCGATAAGTTCTCAGTACTTACAAAAATGAAACAAGAGAATGTAACAAAAGTTACTTACTGTAATAATGTCAATCACTTTTGACAATAAAAGGTCACGAACTGCAGTAGTAGGCCTGCGTGCATAAACCTGAGCTATGTCTATTGCTGTTATTTTTTTATATTAAACCTTTTCAGGTTTTGGTTTGTATATATTTTTAAATCCTTCTTGCATTTTCATTTCTTTCTCATAACTTGCTTTTGTTGTATTAAATAGAATATGGGATAAATTTGGAAATTGTATTTTCAGTTCGCTTTTAATTCTCTTGATACAGAAATGTCACAATGTTGTGGGATGATGCTGAAAATATTTGAAACTAATGTGCTTACATGATCTAACAACTTTTTTCTAGCTTGTATATTTGGGTTCTCTTCTGAAATTGTTGGGGATTATTAAACGTTTAGATTGTGAATGTTTTATGCTCTTTTTGACATTGTTTAGATAATTCAGCTTGGTGGTTTCTTAGACTCTGTCTGTCGGAGCCAAATCCAGCTGTATGAAAGAGAAAAGATAAGATAAGATAAGATACTCCTTTATTGTCCAGATCCTGGCACATTGGTACAGTGTTTCACCACGTACACACACACACACGCGCGCACACACACACACAGACACACACACACACACACACACACACACACACACACACACACACACACACATACACACACACACACACACAAATATGCTCACGCACGCAGGCTTACAGTCACATATTTAATATAAATGAACAGTAATATAAACAATTATAATGTTAAGCTAGATACATACATTGCAGAAAAAAAGAGATAATCAATAAACTTCTTCCCAGCTGGGGAGTCATACTTGTGAGTTTTGTGTGCAAGGCAAAGAACTGACCATTTCACCATATACGCCTGTATAATTCATTTATATCCAGCCATGACTTGCGATACAAAGTTTTCAGGTACATATTTCCGCTTGTTAATACAGAATAATGGCACTCCAAAATAGTGAAACAGTATTTATACTCACTCCACAAACTCATTTAGTCCATGTCTTCTTTGTAGGTTGTAATGAGAATTTAATTAACAGAGGGAATCATTCCATTAAGCTTGACTAATTGGTGTATTTTTCTCTATTTTTACAATTTTTCAGGTCTGGAAGTGCTAGGGCGTCATGTGCGAATGTGTCTTTTTGACGGACAAAATGTAAGTGTTGATGTTGTTGTGTGTGTATAGACCTACCAGTGTCTGGCGTCTGGGAATGGGATTTGCTGGAAACAACTGTGTTTTGCCTTTCTGTGCTATTGTTGCGTTAAGTGCAAGAAAATTTTGATAATTTTTCTGCCGTTGGCTGACAAATTGCCTTTTTTCATTTTGACTCCAAAATTGTTTATTTGCTACTTCGAAAGACTGATCAGTTACCCTACTTGTGTGAAAAAATCAAATTGAGACTGTGACCTGGTTTTGAATAAATTAGAATTGAAATTTCAGAAAGACCCTGTTTTGAAATGATTATGCAGACCAAAAACCTGTTCTGAAGAAAAAAAAGGCATTTTGTTAGCTTGTGGCTGTAGTGTGTTTTTAGTTGTTTTATGTGGTAACAGGCTCCGTAGATTTGTTTCAGAAAAAACTACAGTTTTTCTTTGAATGGCATAGTACTTCTAAGTTCTTATTTTGGTTGTATCGTAGTGTATGTGGTTCCGTCTTTTTATTTCAGGAATTAAGAGTTTGCATATATTGTATGTAGAAAGTGCAAATATTTTCTATGTTTTGTATGATACTATGACTGAAAGGCATGATTCTGAGGCTTTACTTGATGTGCATTTTGAGTTTTAGCAAGAAAAACTATTTTTAATTAGTACTGCTGGTTGACAAGTAAGGAGCAAAACTGCAGTGAAAATTATTTTTTTTAGCTTTACAGAATAAAATATCTTTGCTCTTTGAACTGCTGACCAACATTTTACAAACAAAAAAACGAGTGAAATGATTGTCTATATATATAGCGTATGTATACCTGTCAGTCATGTTGTGTTTACTGTTCAGATCCTCAGCAACATTCACTCGGTGACCGTGGCCTCTGTGGACAAGTCGCAGCGGATCTGGTCCTTCACCACCAAGGTGAGTGTCTTGTTTAAACGGCTGCATGCGTCAAGCTGTGACTAACATTTGATTAACTCTTTATCCCCAAGGGGGGGGGGGGTAAACCCACTACGTCAAGGCCCTTTTTGGTAGTAAATCTGACAAAATCGTCACTTAATTGGCCATTGAATCAAAACAAGTGAACCAATTATTATAGTTTTTCTTTCGTTTAATGAATGAACTCCCAGTAAAAGAGAACTGTTTTTAGAAAAAGCCGAAAAGTAATTTGATGTTGAGGTTATCGTAAAGGAATGTGCCCGAGCCACTGCCAGAATCCCACCATCACAGCGTCTCTTGGAACAGCTTGCTGGATATAAGAAATTAAACAGATTGACCCTTTGCCCCCCACAGCACACTTATCGGCGATGGCAAGAACCCAGGATGAGTTGGAAACAGCGTCCTATCAAACACATGGAAATACTCGATAAAATAGCTACTTCATGTGGGAATCAAACTCTCATCTTCTATGTAAGACAGTAAAGAGCCCAGCCACTGCACCAAAGGTGCTGGGTGCTCCATTGTTTAACATCACTGTCATGACCAACTTCCTAAAAATGCTGGTGGGCGGTTAGCAGGTGCTCTGGTGTGGTTTGCTCTTTCTTTCCTGTCATGCATCTATTGCCCTTATCTCCCCTCCTTCTTTTTTATGTGTGCTGCTCTCTTGTAAAACCTCTAATTTTCGGCTCTTATTATGACCTTATTGTGTTGCAAGTGCAGTAAAACTCTTACTAAAATTAAACTTAAACTAAATGAAAATTTGGTGTTGTTTATCTTTTTCTATTTGTACTAGCTTGCAAACTTTCCAAAAATTTGTTGTATATGTCTTTTGGTCAGCTTGTCAGGTAGAGAACATTTGCCTCCAGTATTACTTCATGAATCAGAAATGCTGAAACTGAGAGAGAAGCCCGCAAACTGTGCACATCTACCCACAAGGGGAAGTGGACCCTTTGAATGCTCAGAACGTGGCAAACTTCTCTCTGCCACAGTTGGTCTCATCGGCCACAGCAGAAGCCACAGGTCACCGTAACCTTTAATTCTTCAAATTCTTCTAATTGGCTAGAGAAATATTCTCCTCTATGTATGTATTGGATCATCATCGCTCTTTGACAGACGAGTTATTATTATTATTATTGCTATTATTAATATTATCTCTCCTTAGATTTAGTTAGCTTGACAAAGTTCTAACTCCCTGTATTTTTTAACAACAGGGCTCTGACCTGATGGACCCGTTCATGCACGCTGAGACATTTGTGCGCACCAACAACACATGTGATAATATTGGTGAGTATTCTGTACACTGGTTGTTGTTGTTGCTCAGTGGATGTATGATGATATTAATAATAATAATAATAATTATTATTATTATAATAATAATTATAATGATTATGATAATAAAACTGACAGTGATGATGATGACGATGATTATTATTATTATCTATAGTGCCCACTCGCTGGTGGCTCTAGGCACTTCACAATAAAATAAAATTCAAATGTATGTTTCATGCGTACTGGCTCATTCAACATACAGCAATTTTTTCCAATACATATACTCTTGTAATCTGGCAAAAAACTCATACATAACCCATATTCAGGGAAAACAGAGGAGATCTTGAGCCACATTATTATTCAGTGAGCTAGAACAAAGTTATTGGATGGTTCTGTGATTTCTAATGTTTTTTTACTAATAGGGAAAAGCGGTGTGATGTTTCAACCTACGTCCAATTAAAAGTAATTCTTTGGAGATTCCGAAATAAAGTGAAAAAATTGTTCTCTGAAAGTTACAAATCAAGCAATTATTTAGGGAGACAAAGATAAGGCAAAAAATAAGGTTCAATCATTGTCTGTGAAGGCTATGAGTATGAGTGTACACAATATGTAAATAACCGTAATAATGATAATAATAATATAAATAGTATTTGTATAGTGCATACCCCCGCTCAACAGCAAGCTCTTTGCGCTTTACATTATATTATTGGAGAAAATCTCGTTAACATCTAATTGAATATCAGCATTTATTATTTCTCATCTAAACTGATAGTTGCAAAGGAGAACTTGAAGAGGAAAGCATCTTTTCTGCTCAAGAGTTGTGTATATAACGTAAACAATTCAACAACAAAAATTGTATTTTCTTTTCTCACAGGAGTTCTGTTTGAGCTCTGTGTGTCCTACACAAGAGTGGTAAGTTTTTTTTAATTCTAAGAGTTTCTGTCTTAGCGTTCTCTGTCATGGCAGTCTCTTGTGTATATGTTGTACTCTTTACATCTTTCAATGAAAATTTTTCTTAGAGTCATTGGGTGTAGTATGTGTTTGTCATGTAAAAATGTTATTTTCTGGGACTTGCCACTACATTTTCTAATCTTCATACTTGTTATGTATCGTCATTTTCTGAAATGTATTTTGTCCCTTCTTTTTTAGCCTGGCAATTTTTCTTATATACAAACTAACCCCATAGTTCTTAAATCGAGGCTTTGAATGTTCCACCCCAGCAAAATGCCTTTAAATTGTTTTTATTTCTCAAGCAGACAAAAAATGTTTTTTTTCCATTTTCTTCTTGTCTTTGAATCAAGTTTTCCAGTAGGAACTTTGACACAATGTTCAATAAAGATTTTTCAGCACATACAGTATCATCTGTCTTTGTGATTTGAAACATCAGTGTGATAACAGAAATGTGCATCAGTGTGATAATAGAACTGTGCTAAGAACTCTTGTGTCTGATGAATAAAATGGTAACTTGATCTATCCTGCGATCAGAAATTCTGTCGTATGTCTTCCTCTTCCTGCCCCTCCTACCCCCCTCCCCCCTTTCAAAAGGGGATTAAAAGCAATAACAAATACCAACGTGTGGCTCTTTGAAATGCACTGCGATTTTTCATATAAGGGAAAAGATGAAAGCTATGTGTTCACGATGTATGATATGTCTACAGAATAACGTGTGATTCATTTTTTCATGTTTTTAAAATTATTTTTTCCTCCCTTTTTTTTTAGCTGGAAGGGTTGAAGGTAAACAAGAAGATTGACGTGAAGATGATTGGGGTGGATGCTAGATTTGCGAATAACGTTATAACACCCCACCGCTTATGCGCACGTTTGTGAATTTCTTTTTTTCTTTTACCTTATTTGTTTATTTCAGGTTTTCTTCATCTTTCTCTTTTTCTTGCTCTTTGTTTCTTTTAAAAAAAATCTCTCTCCCTACTTATTAAAGTCTCTCTTTTTTCTATCCTGCTCTCTCCTTTTCTATCTTTCGTGTTATGTCTTTGAGTGTTACGGTCCTTCCTTTCCTCTCTCTCACTCGCTGAAGCCACAATGACTGTTTCTGTCCATCTGTCCCACTTTGAATATCTTATATGCACTCACAAACATGAATATTCGTACACATGAACTGACTAATATTGAGTATGATATCTTTAAGTGTGTTTAGACTTAAGTAAATTCTTGTTTACACAAAACTTGTTTATTTGCAAAAGTTGAGGGATGTTATTCTAAAATCCCTTTTTGATGAAGTAAGTTTTCGTCTACCTTAACAGTATCTGTGGTAATAAAAGTCTTTTTTTAAAAAAGTCACAATTTTTCTGTTTCCTGTTTGTAGTTGTCAAAGTGAGCGCCAAAGAAAAACAAAAACAAAGAAAAAATAGGAAAAAAAATACAAGCAAAATTCTCAGGAAATATGAGGAATGTAATGTATATCCCCGCTTTTTGTCAAAGAAAGTACAAGGTACATTGTAAGCGAAGTCATGAATGTAATATCGGAATGTGCATTTTCATTTAGAATATTATTATGTAGAAACTGTAGAGTTTTAATTTTTTGTAAGCGAAGTCATAAATGTAATATCAGAATTTGCATTTTTATCAAAAATACGTAAAAGGTGTATCGTTTTACTTTTCTGTTTACAATGATACACAAAAGGAAAAGAAAATATCTCGTCTCACATTTCGTGTGAAGTTGTGAATACTCTGATCAAAAATTGGATTCTGACAAAGTTTTCAGGGGAAATAAGCGAGTATACGAAAATAGGGCATAACATTTTGTTTGTGTTATGCACCTTACTGTTAACATAGCTTGGCTGCGATCTTTGATTAAACATACTTCATTCATGTGGGTAATGGGTATGGTATATTAATGACTCAATTTATAATTAGACAAATAAACTGCCAAACTGTTGGGAGGAATATAGTAGGACGCATCTTATCATATTGTAGGGGTGAACTCTTTGTTTTTTTGCTGTGTGTAGAAGATTTAACTTTGAGTGGAGTGTGTTTTCTTTCAAACTTAGCGATACAAAATTAACGTAAAGTATCATGCTCTCACCCTCCGCCCCCACACACACAAATACACACATATGTACACAAATCCATACCCACATACATACACGCTTACATATATTAACACATCAAAGCACACAAACTCATTCACACTCATCCACACCCACACCCACATCTACACCCACACCCACTCCCACACTCGCTCACTCTCTCTCTCTCTCTCTCTCTCTCTCTCTCTCTCTCTCTCTCTCTCTCTCTCTCTCTCTCTCTCTCTCTCTCACACACACACACACACACACACACACACACACGCGCATGATCATATGAGTGGTCATGTATGGAATTTCTCTCGACTTCATTCACACGACTCTCTTAGCCTACTCTAGGCATACATCTTACTATCAAGGTTCTTGTTACAATAATGATAGATGTAATATGTCCCATATCTATGTAGTAAGTATTTACTTTGCCAGCTACTGATAAAAACTCCCAAACAGGGGGAATAGAATGTATGGAATACTTGGGCGTCATAATAAACGTCCTGTCCTAAAGTGGGTAAAGCATTGTTTTCTTTCTTTTGTACTTGTTCCAACTACAAAAAATTGTACAGATTAAGGCAAGTATACAAGCAAAACTGCCCCCTAAAAATCGTAACCGTAAAAAGAGAAAACAGAACTGGCGCAAAGTGTGAAGAATGAAATAACGGCTAAACATTCTACTAAACTGAAACAATATAGGCCAAACATCTGACCCCGATTTTTCGTTCTCTTCTCAGAGGTGATTTGGGGCAAATGATTGATAGAAGGAGAAACGACAGGAATAACCAAATAAGAGAAACAGCATCAGGATGGACGAGGAAGACAAGAACAGCAGCTGCACGGACTACAGCGACAGCTCACACTCACAAGGAGGTGTACAGATGAAGAGGCAGCTGGGTGTGGTCAGTGCAACGTCCATTGTCATCGGTTATATCATCGGTGAGAAACTTCAAGCTCTAATTGTCGATAGATCGGGTGGTGGAGGGAGGAGGTGCTATCAAGGTGGGGGTCTTCATTCCAGAAGAAGAAGAAGAAGAAGAAGAAGAAGAAGAAGAAGAAGAAGAAGAAGAAG
>NW_004797396.1:799221-800771 GCF_000002075.1 Aplysia californica
CCCCCCAAAAAGCAGTCTCGATACTTGACGAAGAAAAGAGGTCTCTAATGCAGGCCGAACATAATAGCCTACAAAAACACAGTGTATTCATCGCACCTCATCTCATACGCGAAGACAGAATCGATACCAACTGAAAAAACCGGCGCAAAATTCCGCTTCTCCTTGTTTTGGCTGGTCCTCACATATTATATTTATGTTATGCAGTATACGCCTTATTAAATCTGGGATAATTTAAGAATTGTCAACTCTGTTGCCGATACTTTAAAAACAACAACAACTGTAACATAAAGTAAAGTGCGTAAATGCAGAAAACAGTCCACTGTTCAGTTGAAAGTCGATCCTGACCAAGCTCTCTTTAAATTTGAAGATATTAATTTCCGTTCAGTTTCTGCTCCCCCACTTCCCCAACTCTTTCAGGTTTTGTCCGTGGGTGGTTGGTGGGGACTCTGTTGTGTATGCTTTGCTCCCTCTTTCCTATCAAACATCTATCGTCCTTGTCTCTCCTCCACCTTGCTTGTGTTTGTTACTCTCTCTCTCTCTCGTAACACCTCTTATCTTCGGCACTTACACTATGCCCTTATTGTGTGGTAAGTGCCGTAAAACGCTTACTAAAATAAAAAAACCCAAAATGGAACTACAACAAACAGACACGTTTTGTGCGTTGATTTACAGCACTGCTGGACTTATATCTCGTGTTTTGCTAATGTCTGTAAAGCAAATAATAAGACCTTTGCATAGGTGGCAATTTATACAGTGTATCATGTATAAGAAAATCATGACCCATGGCTCATAAAACATATGTAATTTCATAACTTTCTATTTATGAAATCTAGCCTTTTTTCGCTTTGAATTCAGTTAACGTTAAAAGGCTTTTTAAGGGGGAGTGGATGGGTTGTTTTTAGTGATTGCTTACGGCGCTACTGTGATACGTTGTAACAAAATCTCGATGGGCCTAAGTAAAGCAATCCCCGTCTCTGATTTCTGATCTATAATTACGATCACGTTATATTTTTGGATTCCGATTCTTTCTTTCCTGCTTGAATGTAATATAGATAGTTTGTGACCTGTTCACTGCCCTGTATAGAATTCCCTCGCCCACGTAATCTGTGTCCAGGAACGAGAAGGTATCGCGTTTTGCGAATGTTTTAGATTCCAGTCCCTGCTTTTCAGTGTTGGATGTCATTCGTCAGTGTTATACCCGGTGTCCATTGGCAAGACCGGTTCGGTTCGGTTCAGTTTTGTTGTTAGGGGCTAGCCAGATATGCCTCTAGGCTGGGGAGTGGGAAAAGCTACCATCGTGGCTAAAACCGGGCAAAACCGACGACAACCTTCAAGAACAAACACCACCACCCTCTGCCCGCGGCGTACGTCACGGGCGATTGGTTTGAGGCAGGGATTTGTAAGTAAGTTTATTCAGTGTTTAAGGCCATTGGCCCACCTCACATCATGTGAAACACTCGTTTGTGAAATAACATTTTCATAAATGAAAGAGTACAGGTCAGAGGCAGGGATTTATTTATATGCTTGTAGTACGCACTGAAGCCCCCCCC
>NW_004797396.1:803156-805095 GCF_000002075.1 Aplysia californica
TATTTATTTATTTATTTATCTATCTATCAATGTATTTGTGTTTTTTTTTGTTTATTAATCTATTTAGCGCCAAATAAAAGGCAATATCTACACGTGGGATACATTCCTTCATTCCTTCATTCATTCCTTCATTCATTCATTCATTCTTTCGTTCATTTATTTATTTATTTATTTGTTTATACTATTCACAACGGCGTAATTTGGCAGAGACTGTGAGTAACGTGTCCAGGTCAAGGTTCGATTCTGAGTTAGATCCTTTCGGGTTTTCTCGCTCTCCCCACAGTATTTCCTGGTGGTTTGCATAGGCCAAAGACTTTTCCCTTGAAATTGCGTTCTTTTTGTGTCGTTCTGTGTTGACCTCATATCTAATGTTTGAAGTGACACTCAAAATATCGTTTAATTCACATTAGCCTAAAGTCAAGGCTCAAAATGTCATCTATTGCATACAGCTCAAAATATCGTTTGATGTATTAGCCGAAAGCCAAAGCTTCAAAATGTCGTCTAATGTATACGGTTAGGTCAAAGCCTTGATCTCAAAATATCATCCGATGAATTCAAGTTTATTTTAAAAAATCGTTTGCTATAGCTCAAGTTTCTTATTTATCTTTTGCTGTTTTGAGCTCAAGTCTCTTTTTTATCTTCTGCTGTATTGAGCTCGTGTCTTTTTTCATCTTCTGCTGTTAATTGAGCTCAAGTCTATTTTTAAAAATCTTCTGCTGTATTGAGCTGAAGTCTCTTTAAAAAAATATCCTTCTGTATTAAGCTCAACTCTCTCTTTTTTATCTTCTGCTGTATTGAGCTCAAGTCTCCAGCGTTGGCTTGGTGTGCAGTTTGCTGCGACATCTGCAAGGAAAAGTGCCGAGACGGTTATCGTCCTTATTTTTCTGTGTTCAACTGAATTTTTAACTCTTTTAAGTCTTTGATGACGCGCATTCTAATCAATCAACAACGCCAGAAGACACGCTATGTTGAAGCATAACCTTATTCATCATACAAGCTTTTCGATTCTGTTTTCTTTATCCGAAATTTTTAAAAAGGGTAAACAATAACATGCGTTCTGTGAAATGTGCAAGTTTGTGCATCCGATGTCTTTAAGAAGGTTCTAAATGTGCCTCAAGATTGCCTTTGGCTTATTTCTGAGCTGACGTAATTGTCTGTTTCATTCGTCATTAAAGAGTTAAAGTAGGTGAAGGTGGTGCTCAAGTTTCAAATGAACGCGAACACTTGAAAGTTTTTGTCACGATTAGGATCGGATTCAGGAACTTCTGTGTCATTCTATCTGGGTTTCTTTTTTCTTTTTAATATTTTACGTGTATTTAAAAGACAAAACTAAAACAAAAGCCCCAAAACAAACAAACAAAAAACAAACAAACACCCCCCCCAAACAAGAAAACCCCCAACTGCAAACAAAAACGTTAATATGACCCAGAGAAGTTACAATAACATGTGGAGGGCTTGTGTTATGGAAACGTTTTATTCCTTCTTAATTGATTCCTCGATTTGTTCCTTCGTTCGTTCCCTAATTTTTTCCCCTTTGCTCCTTCTTATTACTCGTTAAGCCCCCCCCCCTCCATTCCATCATTTTTCTGCTGGGATACTGTATCTCTCTAAGTAGAGTTGGGCCCTGTTTTATCGAGTATCTCCATCTTTCTCCTGGGGTACTGTATCTCTCTAAGGAGGGTTTGGCGAGTTCCAAACAGGCGTCCTCTAAAGGGATCTAAACTGTGTCGATAAGGCGTCGAACATGTACAGTCATAATTCCCTGAACGTGAAGGAAACTCACGGTTTCTTCCTGGAAATACAATCGCCAATTAATCCTCTGTGTCCCCACCTGCCTTCCTGCATATCTGTCTGTCTGTCTGTCTGTCTGTCTGTCTGTCTGTCTGTCTGTCTGTCTGTCTGTCTGTCTGTCTGTCTGTCTGTCTGTCTGTCTGTAAGA
>NW_004797396.1:805261-806951 GCF_000002075.1 Aplysia californica
CCCCCCCCCTTTACAATCCTACACACTCGTATACACAACTATAAACAATCATACACACACAAGAACATACTCACGTATATGCACACTCGCACGCAAATGCGAAATAAATTTTTCTTTCAAAGGAAATAAAAGCTGAAATTGGACACTGTACTGACTGCTCGTGGGCCAGATGAAATTCTAATCTCCGTCCTATCTTTTTGAAAAGAAAACTCATCCTCCAACAAATTAAACTTTGAAGGCTTCTACGCACCGAAAGAAGTTTGGTGTGTCCTGCTTTGAAAAAAGACAGCAACCCCCCCCCCCCAACAAAACAAACCTTGACTGTTCTTTTTCTTGAAGTTCTTTAGAGACGCACTAGCCAAGATTCCTGCGCTGCTGCTGTTGCTCTGCAGCTGCCGTTGTTGTTGTTGTTGTTGGTTTTGCTTTTTCACAACACTGACCCTGTTGCACTTGTTATTAGATGAGGTAACCTAATATGTGTATAAGACTAAGCAGTGCGAATTAAATGCTGTGGTATTTCATAAAATGTGTTTCATTTTCTTTCAAATATATCGTTTAGATAGGTTTCCACTGTAGTGTATAGACAATACTTTCCTTTCTCGCCCCCTTTTTTTATGTGTCCCTGTGTAATGTATGCTGTCTGTTGCAACACCCGCTTTTTTCCAAGTCGATTAGACCTCTCTCTATTCAGGAGCGACCACCGACGTGCATAGGCGTGTCCTGATGTGCTTTGCCATATTTCTTGCAATCTCAAATACAATGTAATCATTTTTTAGAAGGACGTGCTTCTCTTTCTTCTTGGACCAATGCATCTTTGCAGGGTGCATAAACTTGCATTCTACTTTTTCTATAATTTATAGAATGAAGAAAACCAATCGTGATTGGCGTAAACCGACATGCAATAATACATGTACATGTTTTTAAAGAGAGAAAATTGTTCTTTAGAAAGGTCGAATAGACACTGTGGTGTTAAGATAAGTCAAGGACACTGGCACCCAGTGAATTTAAGAGTTGGCAGGCACGTTTTGGTTTGTTAATAAGTGCACTGAGGGCGCCGACATCATCTGCTACCCTAGAATTACAAATTTCTATCAGCCCAGACACACCTAGTTTTGAGAAATGTGACGTTAAAAAGTTTGAGCTTCACAGCATGTCAAACAATTTCGAGTGCAACTCTTTGAATATTTTGATTTTTGAACTCAGAAAAACCTTACGATTTTGATTGAGCAAATAGAGCATTTGAATTCTGACGCCACGGTCTTGTAACTCAAAACGGCCAAATATGTCAGATAGAACTGTGTAATTCTGAGGTGTACTGGGGGCGCCCGTGATGTCATTTGTCATTCATTGATACTTGATTAACTCGCCTCTCCTTTTTTTTTCTTTCTCTCTCTCTCTCTTTTTTTTGCATTCTTAATATAAATGTATTTGGGTCTCATGGGTTGGCATAACAGGAAATTAGCACGAGGGAGAAAAACAAAATCTGAGCTGCCTTGCACAGGATGTTTCATTCATTGTCAGTGTTGGCACAGCGATGCGTCATGTTGCAAATGCCATTGCTGGCGGCAGTGTAGGTAGTGCATGTACTTGATGCTATTGACGTCAGTAGATATAGGTGTTATGAGAGAGAGAGAGAGAGAGAGAGAGAGAGAGAGAGAGAGAGAGAGAGAGGGAGTGAGAGAGAGAGAGA
>NW_004797396.1:809221-810546 GCF_000002075.1 Aplysia californica
CTTACAAAGTTGGCGTCAACCATGATGCTCAAAAAGGTTGGGGGGAAAAAAAGAAAAGAAAAGAAAGGAAAAAAACTATAATAGACATTATTTTCTTGGCCTAAAATTACCACAGTCCACAATAGATTTTATTTTTAAAATTTTAAATAAAGATCAAAGGTGTAAATATAAATGCATCCTGTACAAGTTCTGTCTAAATGTACATGTCCACTTTGACGTCCAGTTGGGGGGGGGGGTCCTGGGAAAGATGGCAGAAGATGACAAAAGGGGTGGGGGTCATTTTTGGCCCAATTTTAGCTGACGTTGTGAACGGCCCCTTTGGACCGATCTGTCTCTTTCGTGGTCTCCTCCTTTTTGCCTTGGAGCCCTCGAACTGCATGTCGTAGGCCTTGGGGACTATAATATAATGTCTCAAAAGCAGCCTTCCCGCTGCGTGCCGTGACTCATTTCAAGGATGTCTATCCTTTTAAACTGAACTGATATGAGTTTCCTTTTTGCAAATGACTGATGGTTAGAGGACGAAAGTGTAGGTACACATTTTTGCTTCTGTATTTTTCACTCGCTTTCCTGCGGGTGTTTTTTTGGGGTTTTTTTTTTTTTGGGGGGGGAGGGCTACTGTTATGTCCTACTTCTTTAATTTCCCTCTTTCGTTTCTGTCTGTCTTGTCTCAGTTTTTCCCACCACTAAATAACCATAATCAGTTCGTTGTGCTTCTCTTTGTTCAAACAAACAAACAAGCTTTGCTTTTCTCGAGCACTCCATTTATAGCTGTTATTGTGCCTATGATATCCTCTTTACTCTCTCTTTGTCTCTGTCTTGCCTTTTCCGGGCATTATCTTGTTAATGTGCTTCACTATTTGGAAACTTCTTTGCAGATGGTTGGTTATTTTTCAACTTTGGCACGTAGTTGAATTGCTTGTCGAGTTCCCTTAACGGATAGCTTAACACTTCCATTAATTATGTTTTTTTAAAATCATTTGTCCTTTTGTATTGTAGATTTTAATGTTTCTTTAACTTGACCATGCGTTTCTGTATATTGCAGCCTTTTTTGTTCGTGCTCTGCTACTTTGTTTTGGTTTCTTGTTGTCTATTTCATGACTTTGTTAATAATATAATGTTACATGTTTTCTTTTGTATCTTTAGTTATTTCTTTTTCTTTAAACGTCTTGATTAGGCACAGGCTGGACGAACTTATCACCCTTAACACATCACACTTCTTTAGGTTTTAAAAATAGTTAATCGTTTTGCTGCTTCAGAAGAGTTTTAGTTTTGTCATTTCATCTCTTCATTGTGTATCATTCCTGTTTGCCTGCCACCCCCCCCCA
>NW_004797396.1:815312-816664 GCF_000002075.1 Aplysia californica
GTGTGTGTGTGTGTGTGTGTGTGTGTGTGTGTGTGTGTGTGTGTGTGTGTGTGTGTGTTATAAAAAATGGAGGGGAGTGGACTGGAGGTTGCATCTGTTCCATGTTTCCTCTAATGAACTCTTTCCCCATTTTCATAAGGTATAAATTGTATCATGCTTGCTGGGGCGTTTAAAACAAAACTTTAAGGAAGTCAAAAGCAGACAGATTCTTATAGATCTACTCATGTCATCACTGTCCAAGAAAACTGTGTTGTAAAATTCGACATATGACAGTTTTCCATACCACAATCCCCTTCAATCGCAAATATCTCGACTCCTATTCAAGATAGATGTGTAATTTTTTCAACGAAAGCGAGACAAATGAACAAGCTTTATAATGATACCAATAACTCTACCTGCGGCAAAAGTTGATGGGCTCCTGATTCCACCATGTGGCGACTCAAATGGGCTTTGTTATAATAGGATCTGATTAGTGAGTGGGTATTACTGTGCACGTGCAGACAATTAGGGCTCCAGTTTGCTGATGAGAGAAGGGGGGGGGGAGGTAGGGTGGGAGGATCGATCGAATTTATAAGGGTAATTAGGAGGCCTCAGAGCATATTATGCGTTTGCTCATTTTAATTAATGCCCAATGGAATCTACCCCTCCTTTTACTCTCCTGTCCTCTTCTTCCTGTCAAAGTGGCCACGTTGCTATGGAGCTCATCTTCACATGTCGACACATATATGACTTATTTATGTTGCAAGTGCCGTTAAACTCTTACTAAAACCTTTTTTTTAACCTGTTAATGAACGTCAAGATATGTATGTATGTATTTATGTGCCGTATGTATGCTTGTTCATGTATATATAATGTATTATGTTACGCCATTGTTAACCAAATTTCCTCAAGGGGATTAAGAAAAAGTGGAATCTTATTCATTGATTGGTTAATTGATTGATAGATTGATTGATTGACTGATTGATTGGTAAATTGATTGATTAGTTGATTGACTGATTGATTGATTGAATGATTGATTGATTTATTCATTTGATTGATTGTTTGTTTGTTTGTATATTTATTTATTTTATAATTCGTTGTGTCTTTCCCAGAACTGATCCACAGCCCACTGATGAAGGAGTTTCCTCACATAGCAGACACACCGGACCTTATGAAACTGCTCAGGGTATGCCCGTCTCTCTCGCCTCTGCTGAGATCTTATAATTATTTACATTTTCTGTGCTTGTATTTTTTATTTTTTATTTGTTTTATCAGAATCATTCACCAGCCGTCTGTGGTGTAGTTGTTAGGGGTACTTCAAGCCATTGCACACAGAAGACCTGAGTTTGACACCCATTTTATTGGGGGGACGG
>NW_004797396.1:817443-818664 GCF_000002075.1 Aplysia californica
ACACACACACACACACACACACACACACACACGCATACATGTGGAGCTGCCATTGTTCCCTTTTTGATGGACTGTTTCTCTGGTTTACTCCAACAGACGTCGTGGATCGAGAAATTGAAAGGCGTGAAAAGAGCCGAGAAGGTGAGTTCTTTCTGTATAATGATGAAATAACAACTTTCTTTGAATGAACTTTTTGTTTCGTAGCATGTAGTACTTTTATTGTTTTCCGTTGACATCAAATATCAGACTTGTTACTGACTCTATTTTATTTGTTTGATTAACAAAAATCTTCTCCCACTGATAACAGGTGGAGGTGGTGTTTTGAGAAAAGGGGAAATTTAATGATAACATTTCTCTTTCAGATCTATATTTGTATCCACGTACCCATGTATTAGAAGTAATGTTTATATTTCAAGTACTTTTTTGTGAAATTAGAAAATAATATACATTTGTGTGTTCTGAAGTTGAAAGCTTTTTGTACATATTTATATATTCTCCTGTGTTAACACTTTTTGGGGGATAAATCTTTGAGGTCTGTAGCGTGGGTTTGAATGTCTGAATTTATTATATCCGTTGGATCAGACTTTCTCTTGATTTCGGTATGAGAAGGGCTCAAGGTGGAAATATTCCAGAAGTTTGAATGCCTTTTGGAAATTGACTAGTAGTTGTAGCTACTTTGAATTTGATAATTCTTGTATAGTTGAACATAATGTAGCCACCTCTGACATTAGTGTAAAATTAAAATCTCCGATGATTCCTCATAATATTATTTATTGATACTGTATTTCCAATATTTACTCATTTATATATATATATTATATAGATCGGCGTCTATGGTGTATTTCTCCCTATGTATGGAGGCGTTTAGAGCACTATAGGTCTCATTGTGTAGTCACTGTAGGAATGTTTGCTTTATATCTAGTTTAAGGGAGGAATGGTTCATGTTTTGTTTCATGTTTCTATGTTTTATCCTTGTGTCAGACTCGAATGGTGAGTGCGACCATTGAGTGAAGTACACAGTCTCTCACGCGCTCTCTTTGCAAGATTTAACTCACACTTTGATATATACTCACAGACGCGTAAACACACACACACACTCCCATCCACCCACACTCCTATCCACCACCCCCCCGCACACACACACACACACGCGCGCACACACGCGCGCACACATACACACACACACACTCACACACACACACACACGCACCCACACACACA
>NW_004797396.1:819245-820321 GCF_000002075.1 Aplysia californica
CACACACACACACACACACACACGTGCAATTACTCACGCATACACTCACAATCTTACACTCAAGACATTCACACACCTTCACCAGGCCACGAGCGCCCGTGAGTCTCCTCATACAAACACCCTTGTGTACTCATCCTCCTCACACCCTCCCTTTACAAATATATATTATATACAGTCGAACCTGCTCTAACGACCACCTGTTCAAGACAATCACCTGTACAAGGGACCACTGCCACCCCCCCTGCCCTAGCGTTTTATTCCCTATATTGACAGTGTCCATGAAAAACAATCATCTGTGCAAGCGACCCACACACACACCCCCCTATGTTTAAAAAAAAAAATGTAATGACACTGTTCAGGAGGACCACTTTTGTAAACTGACCACGTTTTTCTTTGACAGTGGGTGGTCGTAATGGACAGGTTGGACAGTTTTATGTATTAAAGTCGGTGCTGACATGTCGTATCCCCCCTCAGCCCGGGTTGGCTCTCACTGAAAGGGCCGAAAGCCCGCCTCCTAAATGATCTGAAATGTGTCGACAGAGGAGTAAAAACACGTACTTGAAAAATGCTGATATATAGAGCCGATTCGTGTGTGTTGGTCATTTGGAAGTGTTTGATATTTAATAATATGTATGTTTTGATATGTTTTGAGCGTGTCTATATAACTTTCACATGTTTACATACGCCTATGACCTGTGTTTTGAGTGTGTATGAAACGACAGTGCTATTCATGCTTCTTTCCTTAAGCGATACAAAAACTGAGCCTCTCCAATGTAGGCTACTATTCACGTCCACCACTATTAAATTTCCCCCTCCTAGTCCCACGCAGATACTGCTGCCCATTTTTGTTATTGTCTTTAGACTATACTTTGGCACTGTTTTTACTTTTCACGGACTTCATTTTTTTGGTTGTCTTTTTTTCTTCTTTCTCAACCCCAGCCAAGTTTTTTCAGCGGATATGATCCACTGGTAAACTCCCCCATAATTTAGTGTAAACGTAGATTTTTTATCAGTTTAAAAGTGCATTTCTCAGATTTCTTTGCATGCTCCCTGCAACCTTAGACATGTTCCCCTCC
>NW_004797396.1:820906-823113 GCF_000002075.1 Aplysia californica
TTTTGTAGATCTTGTGTGGTCTTGTCATCCATGTTTTTGTAGATCTTGTGTGGTCTTGTCATCCATGTTTTTGTAGATCTTGTGTGGTCTTGTCATCCATGTTTTTGTCTCTATTTCACTACCTCAGAATTACAAAGTTCTGTCTGCACAGTACTTACTTTTGACCAATTTGACGTCTAAAATGTTTGAGTTTCACAACATGTCAAGCTTTTTCGAATGCAGTTCCTTGAATATCTTGATAACGGCTCCGAATAATCTTACGATTTTGATTGAGCAGATAGAACATTAATTTTGGTTTCTGACCTCATGGTCTTAGTAACTCAAAACTAAACAGCCAAAAATGTCAGATAAAACTTTGTAATTCTAAGGTAGCGATTTGTTGTTTGTTTTGTTTTGTTTTTGTTTCCTGTGATTGTAGTAGTTGCCAGAAACCACCGTCTGTTTACCACCAAGCTTTGCACTAAAACAGCTTCGAGTAACAACAGTATAACGATTATATAACCGCCAAGTAACAGCAGTATTACGATTATATAACCGTCAAGTAAGAGCAGTATTATACTACCCTATCCTATCTATATGCCCCTCATAAATATGAGTATTGTATTTCATATTGGAATGTACACCATTTCGTTCTGAATGCTTTGCCGCTGCTTAAGTCGAGAATCGATCACGTTAAGGAAGAAAAATAGGCGTCGGTTGTATTACAGAGCACACATAAGATTGACACATTTCGTTCTGTGTTAAATGGAAAATCGTGGTAAAATGTACGCATGTAGTAGGTCAGATATTGTTGTAAAGGAAACGTTATCATCATCCACATTATTTCTGGTCTCGTAAAGCTTTCTAACTGATGTTCGGAAAAATAAAGGTAAAACGGAAATAAATGGTTATGTGAAAACAGTTTCCACCGTTTAATTAGGGGGAAAAACCAAGGTATTAGGATACAATGTCAGCGTGGGGATCCTATTACAGCCTAAGAGATGTTTTTAAGAAGCCCGAGAAAATCCGATTTTGTCTTCTACTTGGCAGATCTGCAAGCACCTTGGAGACGACCAGTGTCTGTTGGCCTGGTGCTGTCGTACTCTTCAGTGCATTTGTGTCGAGGTGTGGGTGGAATCAGGCTCTCGTCAATTTTGGGTTGTGTGGAGTTATTGGTATCATCGTAAATGTTAAAGCCTGCATATTTGCATTGCTTTTGATGAATACAATACTTTAATTGATGTCGAGATATTGGTGATTGAAGGAGGTGGGGGTCGCCTGGGTGTCTGAGGTAAAATTAGCGAGAAAATGGCCGCCAAAGTTTAATGTCCTTGCAAACTGTAGATTTACATTTTTTGTGCCTTTGGTGGACATTTTTCAGTAAAATCCACACAGAAATATGTTTTTAAGAGACATAAAAGATGTTGTGTCCAAAAAGAGGAAATTCTCGTATAAAAATTACCCAGCAGGCGGAAAAAAGTATTTCGTCGGTTCAGTATTTTGACGAGCGCCTGATTTCACCACAATGACTCACATTTATATATTATATTAGGATGCTCTGGAAGTCATTGTGTCATAAGCTGTACTCGTCACGGGGAAATGCTACAAATATTACCACGCACGTGTGTGTTGTGTGGCGAGCAGCGCGGTAACTCCAGATGTGCTGCCTACGATTTTGAATGCTTCCCCAGGAGCCGAGAATATTTTTTTGGAATGTATATAGGGCTTGTCATGGTATTTACGGATGCAAACTTCATAAATGCTCTAACAAAGATATGAGCTATATATTCATAGTCTGTCATAAATTACAAAGGACATTGATAATTACATTCAGAGAAAAAGAAAGCAACCCGTCGCCTGACAATGAACAAATGGAGTTATTTCTATTTTTTCTCTCGAAATCAAACCACAAAACCGCCGGGATTTTTGTAGGCTTTCCTCTTATGGTGTCGGTTTAAAGTCTTCATGTAGGCTGTAAATAGATTCTGGTAGATGCACTTTTTAAATTAGGCAAGCTTAAGTGCGTCATATTTGCCCATGTGCGCTGTTTAACATTTTGCTTGTGTTTTGCTTTTTGGGACTTCATAACTTAGAGATACATAAAAGCCGTGCTTTAAATAGTTTGCATGCCGAAGTCTGCAATTGTGAAAGAGACAGTTTTGTTCCAGTCTACCAGTGGTTAGTCCTTGGTCTAGCGACGAATGATACTGTGGGCAAAGCGTGGAGAT
>NW_004797396.1:824386-830821 GCF_000002075.1 Aplysia californica
AAAAAAAGAAAGAATGAAAGAAACAAGCAAACTAAAAAAAACAATCAACAAACAAACATACAAGCAAGCAAACCAAAATACACCGTACCAAACAAAACAAAACGCCAAAAAAAAGTAAAAGAGGAAATCCGAAAAAGACAGAAGAAAGAATCCAATTTTCCCAAATTCGTATTGAACAACGTCATAGCAGCACCCATTCGTTGTAAATTGTAGTCCTCAATCGTTCGAATAGTGAAAAAAAAAAGGAAAAAAAAGCTAAATCTATTTTTACATATAAAGTTGTGTTTAATGCCCTATTATTCATGAAATAATTCGAATAATTGCATCGATTAGATACTACAAGAACCTTCGCTGCTGCTGTAAAGACTCATCATTATTTATAAATCATTACTGCGCAGACTAGAGGTGGGCAAAATCCGGATAATCTATAAGGATAACCGGATAATTCTCAATGAAACATTATCCGAATTCAGACTCTTTAACTATCTTGCCTGACCCGTTTGCCGAAGTGGGTGCACCCATGTGTTGAAGTATTGCTAACCCGTTTGTTAAAGTGGTTCTAACCCTTTTGCCGAAGCGGTTCATGTCATATTATTTGCCGAAGAGGTGCATTAACACGTTATCCGGATTTTTGCTAAAGCGACTCATTGCCCAGCCCTAGCACAGACCCCGTCGACCCCTCAAGACTTGTTCACGTCACTGAAATACCGTAACGACAGCACTTCACTACCTCAGAATTACAACGTTCTATCTGCTCAGTACCTAGTTTTGAGAAATTAGACTAAAAATTTCAAGTTTCCACAACATGCCAAGCATTTTTGTGTGAAATTCTTTGAATATCGTGATAACGACTCCGAATAATCTTACGATTTTGATGGAGCAGATAGAACTTTTGGATTCTGATCTTATTGTCTGAGTAACTCAAAATGGCCGAAAGTGTCAGATAGAGGTTTGTGTAATTCTAAGGTAGCGACTTAGTGAAAAAGTACATCGTAGTCCGCTTAAAGTGAAATCAGCGGGACGGCAGTACTTTCTTCTGTTTTGCCTGGTTTTGGGTTTATGGAAGTTGCTGAAAAAGAAGATGAAAAGAACAATAAATTAATCGGGGTTTAATTCTTTCGGTTTACTGCACGTCTGTTTCCGGATTAACCGTGTTCGGTTTATGCGGACTCCACAAGGTACTTTGTTGTTTCTAAACGTTCTCCCAGGATAAAGACTGTAGTGTTCACACTCTCAACGAAGTAGTAATAATAATGATTGGTCTAGTGGCTGCCGATCTTGTAATAATTGGATTTCAGAACGTCAGTGTAGAGCTAGCCAGACTTTCTCTGCGCTCGAGCTGCTATGCCAGCAGATCCGACACTCCCTCCTTTGGAGCTATTTGCTAGGATTATAGAGCACTGAAAGGGTTAAAGTTAGTAAAGATTTTGTTTCGTTTTTTAAAGCTTTGGAGCCTTCTATTGATGCCTCTATCTTTAAAAAAAACACGAATTCTCTGGTGATGTGCACTTTTGTCTAACGGGTACAATCTATATATAATAATATATTCTGAATATGATCTGATGGGTCAGGAAATCCAGACTTGTTAAGTGTGCACTCCTCGCAAAACCTCATAACCTCACGCCAGTGCCTGTATTTCGAATAAAGGTCAGATACACCAATTAAATAGATTCTGGAATCTTTGGCAGTTCTACTACTACCCCCTCCCTCCCCTGTCCCACTCAAAAAGACCCCCTTTCCTACCCCCTCCCCCACCCCCTCTTTCGAAATGACAGTCTAGCGAACACGCACGTACCCAAATACGCATTCGCACGTAGCCAAACACGCACATAACCAAACACGCACATAGCCAAACACGCACATAGCCAAACACGCACATAACCAAACACGCACATAGCCAAACACGCACATAGCCAAACACGCACATAACCAAACACGCACATAGCCAAACACGCACATAGCCAAACACGCGCGTGTACTGAACGTCACGAACAAATTTTCAGGTCCCAAATTGAAATAATATGTGATGGTGCATCATATACACGTAGGTATAGATCTACCCCACTCAGTGGTTTATAGAACGTTATATTTATTTTATCAACACCCTGGAAAGCGAACACGGCTGGTTTCTCTCTATAGCATGAAACCAACTCTAGTCAAATCAACTAAAGTTTGTTCCAGTTTTACGAAATATTCGATTGTCGCTTACCAAATATGGTAAATGGGTCATTGCAGCGTAGATCTAATAGTACGAGAAAACTGATGTTCTCATCGCTCGATATTCGATTGTCGAAGGAATAAGGGCACAGGCCTTAAGAGTTCAAGTCGCTCACCGAGTATGGTAAATAGGTCATTGCAGCGTACCAGTACGAGAACACTGCTGTTCTCATCGCTCGATATTGGATGAAGAATGTTTCCAGAGCCGCATTGAAATTAGAATTGGACAGGATAAGTGTGTTACTCCGATCGAATTTCAAAGTAAAAAATCATTTTCTACTCGTAGGTCATTGAACCAGGAACATTTCTCGTCAGGGAGAAGGTTTGACAAATCTTTCCCATATTTCTGCACTTTGCTACTTTTCCTGACTTTTTCATCTGAATATTTCTGGACTTTATGTCATGACTTCTCTGTCTCTTCTTTTTTCCCCCTTATTTAAAAAAAGAAAGAAAAGAAATCTTTGTTTCTCAACCTCCCAGCCTGCACAAACTGAGCACACCCTTTCCTTCCCTCTTGCCCTGTGCACTTGGTCAAGCCCACTTGCTCTTTTCATTTTCCTTCGTTTCTTCAATTCTGCTTTAAAAAGGACGAATTGGTCTTGGGAGTTTTATTTTTTCTGTTGGTTTCGACAAAGTTACGATCCTATTTATACCGGCGTCTGTTGTGTAGCATCGTACGAAGAAGACCTTAGTTCGCTTCCCACGCTGGGAGAACTTTATCTATTATGTATAGTATCTGGGTTTTTCTTGTTGGGACTTTGAGAATCACTCTCCGCGCGGGTTGACCCTGGCAGGAAGAATTGAGGCCTGCCTCCTAAATTATCTCAATTGTATCGATGGGGTCGTAAATCACTTACATGAAAAAGGAATATTACTTTTTAGTAGAAGCCTAATATTATTTGGTCCACTGAAAGATTTTGTTAAGGAAATAACGACCTTCATTTTTTTCTTGTATGCATTTTCCTTTTTTTTTAACACGCATGAAGCGTTCTCAACCTAAATGAGTAAATCACTCTGTTCACCTTTCGTGCTCACAGCTGCATGGCAAAGACACACTAATGGAAAAGGCTGCCTTTACGGGGTTATGATTTCTTATGCATTGAACTTTGAACATTGAATGACAACATGGTGATGTTCCACCAAGTTCTCTGTTTCTTATGCTGAAAGCACTGGCTTAAAATACTCTCGACGAAATACCTTGATTGAACGATTTGAATGTCCCTGTTTTCTTGAACTGTGTGTGTGTGTGTGTGTGTGTGTGTGTGTGTGTGTGTGTGTGTGTGTGTGTGTGTGTGTGTGTGTGTGTTTGTGTGTGTATGTGTCTCTGTGTATGCGTATGTGTCTGTGTGTGTGTGTGTGTGTGTGTGTGTGTGTGTGTGTGTGTGTGTGTGTGTGTTTGTGTGTGTTAGTGAAACGGAAGGGGTAATGGTAAAGATCACGGTATCACCATGGAGACAGGGTACACGTCTTGGCTGAACAAAGTGATGATTACACATTATTGTGTGTCCAGCCATGCGTATATATTTGATTGTTTATGTCGTTTTTGCTGATGGTGGTGGGTTTTTGTTTTTGTTTTTGGTTAGGTTTTTTGGTTTTTTTATTGGGGTGGGGGTGGGGGTGGGGGGTGGTGGGAGGGGCAAATTTGTCCCAAACCCAGGAGATCGTGCTCCCAACAAAAGTCATTCAGTATTACGTTATGCTTATATGGTGTTTTCTACGGGTCATTTCCCTCAATCTGGATAGTGGAATCCGCCAACGCCCTTCCCAAGCGCATGAAGAGACACAATTAGCTGTCTGATCTTGCCAGCTTCGCCACCTTGTCATGGTGATCTTATTGCTCAGGGATTTTGTATTTTACGTCTTTTAAAAAAGAATTGAGCGCCCCAGCAGTTTGAATTCAACGGATATATTATCTCAAAACAAAGAAAAGCGGAATCTAAAAATGGGATTCGGAAACAGTGAACGAAACGACAAGCTCAGTTACAGAATTTCTTTGATGCTATTCTCTTCTTTTACAATATTTTGTTCGCCTGGATCTTTTTATCTTTAACGTTTTTATCACCTCATAAATCTTTTCTCTGTTATTCCAAATACAATCCTGAGATTCATAAGCACAATGCATGTACTTCTTTTTAAAACGATAACAATACAACGTGAAATTGAAAGGTAAAATTGGCCAAGTGCGGTTCAAAAACTGGACGAACGAACATTAGGCTCATATTGTGTCTGACAAAGTCATGTTTTGTTGGGGGAAAATCCTCTTATTATTCTTGTTCAAACTCTTAAATTTCAAATATATTTGTGTTTTCGTAGATCATAAAGATGTTATGACTTCCGAGGAAAGAAAAAAATGATGTGGACATTTCCCTTAAAAGAGAATCTTTGATGATGTCAATATATGACCAGAATGTACTAGGTTTTTTTTCCTCATTTCATCGGCGATAATACAGTGTGGGCGGGGGTTGATGACGTCATTGTTTCAGTAAGCCGAAGCTGTAGACTGAGTTAAGGAGATTGTTGTACTCAAGGGTAATTCAACTGACCGTGAGGCCCAGGGTTGATAACATGTCGACCTCAGACAAATCCGATGATTTATAGTTGTGGACGTCCTTGTGCCGCGTTTTCTAATCTCGGCGATTTTGATGAGTGGTAGGGGATCAAGTGGGTACTATTTAATGTATTAATTAATTAATATTTGATTTGCAGACGACCATGTGCAGTGTTTGCTAAGCTCGGCGATATCGACCACTAGATCTAGTGGGCGATTGGTAATTGTGATGCGTGGTGGGGAATTACGTGGGTAGTGACATCATGTATTATTTGAGATGTCCCTCTTAGAAATACACAAGTGCGCGTAGGAGGGCGGTTCGACAATGTTTTCTTCTCAAAGGTGGTGAGCAGAGTCTTTGCTGGTTATGAAAATGTTGACAAACGCTGCTCTTGTTTTATGCAGTCTTTGTGTCTGTTTGCTAATGGGTTACCAATTTCTCAAGTGTTTTAGTGCGAAAATACAAATTAAGAAAGAAAAGTACTTTGACTTTGAAGCAATGTTAAAGGAAGAAAAGAAAAATGTAAACATGTACATGTAGCTGGTTTATACATCATGTCTTAGAAGAAGTCTCAACGCAGGTTAGACAGGCTGCCATAGAAGTTCTGAAAATAGCATGTCCTAATTTTTTGCTCACATTTGACTTTGCTGTTCTTTTATCTCTATGGTAATTAGTTGATGACACATTTAAACACGGGCAAGCATAAGAGAACTTACTTTCTTACACACGCACACATGCACATAGTGCGCCTGTAACGCGCTCGGATGCACACAGGCATACGTGCTTGCTTGCTCACACGAACACACGCACGAACGCACGCACGCACACGCAAACACAATCTTGCGCACTGTGCTGTTCTTTGAAGTCATGAACAATTCTACGTCACGTGATTTTTCTGCGCTTGCACAACATCGATTTCGTAGTGTGACTCAACAAACTCTATTTATAAGGAAAGTTGTACATATTCGGAAGCATGGCTCTTGTCGGGATTCATGGGGTTCGTGCCTGAAGCATGCGGTACCTCACTACTATAAAACTTGCCTATTGACCGGCACTTCCCTAAAAAATAAATGTTCTCCTAGATTCTGAAAGCACGCTTTTTCTGTAGACCTTGAAGCTAATTAACGTTTTTAAATATCCATAAATACTTCTAACACCGCTATTGATTTTGACATAGTGGTGTAATTCGATCCCGTTCCTCGTCTTGGAGAAACTGTAAATACATGTAGTAGATCATAAGTCTTTGCTGTCGGCTGACAAATCAGCAGCGGGGTTATTTTTTAGGGAAAAGAAGCCTAAAAGCAGGACGGTTGTACTGCCAATGAAGTTGAAAAAGACGGCCAGACAGTAAAAAGCTTTACGATTTTAAAGAATGTGGCGTTTTTACTTTATGCTAGTGGAAATAAACGAATTTATAAAATGTACATATATACAATCTGACTTTTCTTTGGGTTTTTATCCCCCTATGATTTTACGCCATCTTTCCAACAAACATTTTGTGATTGCCAAACCTTGTAACGTTATAGCAGCAGTTCTCACGGTTCCATCTTAGCGATTGTTCTTCTTGAATTTAGATGTATTCTGTTCCTCTCTTGTTTCTTTATTAAATTCGTCTTCCTTTTTCCAATTCTCTCTCTCTCTCTCTCTCTCTCTCTCTCTCTCTCTCTTT
>NW_004797396.1:832900-835397 GCF_000002075.1 Aplysia californica
CCCCCCCAATCCCACCCTGGCTTACTATTGTATCCTACCTCCTCAGCGCGACGAAGAGTTTGTGAAGGAAAAGTTCCGCCAGGTGTTCCTCGAGTCCATCTACCCCGTGCGTCATCTCGCCGCGCTGCCTGCCTACCGCATGGGGGACCCGGGCAACGATCAGGTGAAACTTCTTATGGGTTTTGGTTTTGCTTTTAGTTTTATTTTATTTTATTTTATTTTATTTTATTTCTTTTTTTTTTGGTAAGTGTTTTACGGCGCTCGCAACTGCATAAGGTCGTATGAGCGCGTAGGACACCAAACATTTTCAGTTGGTCGGAGATTTTGAATTTTGTCCGGGTGGCGGCCGAAGCCTACTCTAATCGATTTTAGACCACCAAGGATCTTAAGCGTGCACAACTTGTACATGGAACCTCCGGGATTTTTCGCCCTTGTCCGAAAAGGCTAGGTGTAGATCTTTCCTACCAGAAGATCAGGGATGTGGCTGAAAGACAGCAGGAAGAAGGAGCCAAGGAGAAGCAGTAGAAAGGCTGCAGAAAGAGTCAGGAGCCCAGAGGAGGGTGCAAATGAGGTGAGGGGTGGGAGCAGAAAGTGGAGACGAAAGCAGACGACAGTACATTGCTGGAGAACGGTAAAGGAGGTGGAAGGGGACATTTTTAGATAAGAAAATGTTTCCCGTCGCTACCCGGATTCGAACCCGGGACCTTTGAATGAGAGGCGAACACCTTAACCTCTAGGCCACGAGAGCCCCCTGGTTTTAGTTTTAGTAAGAGTTTTAATAAGAGTTTTAATATGAGTTTTATTGAGAGTTTTAGTAAGAATTTTAGTTTTAGTAAGAATTTTAATTTTAGTAACAGTTTTAGTAACAGTTTTAGTTTTAGTAAGAGTTTAGTAAGAGTTTTAGTTTTACTAAGAGTTTTACTAAGAGTTTTAAGTCACTTGCAACACAATGCGGTCATAGAAGTATTATAGCGCCTTTAAAATGGCAACTTCCTCAGTAGTATGCTTCTCAGGAAGTTGAGAATGTTTCAGAATGCTACCAGGTCTGCCTGGGTAATGATATACATTGTAAAGTGCATGCATGTATAGAGCTTGTTGTAGAGCGGGAATTTGCGCTACGCAAATAGTATCTATTATTATATAAATGCCGAAGATTAGAGGTGTTTCAAGAGAGTATCGAACACAAGAAAAAAGCAGAAAAGGAGATAAGGATGATAGATGTTTGATAGAAAAGAAAGAGCAAGCCACATAGGAGCACCCACCAACCACCCATTCCCGGTGGTTTAGGTTCAACACTCGTCTAAACTCACTCACCAACGTCTGTGGTGAAGAAAATTTTACCCCTGACACCTGGCGATCCCGTTGTAGATTTGACTTGGGTCGTCCGCTCCTGAAACAAGCACCGTCAAATCTGCTCAGACGGTCGTCTGTTCAAGACGGCCGGGGTACCAAGGACCACTTACCACACCCCCTTGTATTTTTTCTATATTTCGCTACTTTAGAATTACAAAGTTCTATCTGACATTTTTGGCCGTTCTGAGTTTTTAAGATCATGTGGTGGTCACGTTAATGATGATGATGATGATGATGATGATGATGATGATGATGATGATGATGATGATGATGATGATGATGGTGAATACTACAGTTACTTAATGCATTCGTACCTGGACTGAAATTGACCGGCTATACTATAATATTAAAAATGAAATAAAAGAATATATATGTATGTATATATATATACCTAATCGTTTACAAAATGAACACCCCCCAGCCCCACCCACTCACCCGATTAATCTCCATGCGATACGTCTGGTACAACAAGAAGTCATCACAAGGTTCTCAGATATGATGATGATGATGATGATGATGATGATGATGATGGTGATGATGATGATGATGATGATGATGATGATGATGATGATGATGATAATGATGATGGTGATGGTGGTGGTGGTGATGGTGATGATGAAGATGATGATGATGATGTCTCCAGTTACTTAATGCATGCGTTCCTGGACTGAGATTGACAGACTATACTATAAATGCCTAATATTAAATATCAGGTAAAAGAATATACGTGTATCTTATTTAGTCGTTTACCTAATCAATGCCCCCCCCCTTCCTCCCTTCCACCACCCACTCACCCACCAACTCACCTGGCCAACCTCCATGCGACACTCCAGGTACGACAAGAGGTCATCACCAGGTTCTCAGAGGTCAAGCGGGCCGGACAGAGTGCACTCGCCGCGCTGTTGTCCCCCGACCTGGTCTACGAGCCGCTCATCATGTCCGAGGTGGCTTACAACGTCATTGGGCCTCACTGTCTCAACAGGCCCGTGGTGAGTGGTCGTATTGTGGGTAGAGATATATTTGTCTGTCTGTCTGTCTGTCTGTCTGTCTGTCTGTCTGTCTGTCTGTCTGTCTGTCTGTCTGTCTGTCTGTCTGTCTGTCTGTATATATCCCTCACTGTCTGAATAGGCTGGTGATGAATGGT
>NW_004797396.1:836164-837347 GCF_000002075.1 Aplysia californica
AAGAAAGAAGAAGAAGAAGAAGAAGAAGAAGAAGAAGAAGAAGAAGAAGAAGAAGAAGAAGAAGAAGAAGAAGAAGAAGAAGAAGAAGAAGAAAAAGAATGTGCTGCTGTCAGCTATTTACGTCATCAATGTTATTTCAAGTCAGGAGATGACACACTGGTATTTCGAACGTAAGAATCGCAAGAATCACGCAATTGCATTAATTGTTACATACGACATTTCACTCGAGAGATAGAGCCAGATTACAAGTTATGGACGTAAATGACTCTAATACATGAAGTAACAGTTCTTACACGGGAGAACAGTACAGTATTATTCATTAATTCTTCTTGTGCTGAAGTTAACAATTGATAGTTTCTTCTCCACCTATAGCAATGTTACCTCATCAGAAGTGTCCTGTGGGTGGTTGGTGGGTACTCTTGTGTGGTTCGCTCTTTCTTTCCTATCAAGCATCAGCTGTCGTCCTTATCTCTCCTCCTTTTTTGTGTTTGTTACTGTCTTGTAACACCTCTTATCTTCGGTACCTACCTGTATGACCTTGCTGCGTTGTAAGTGCCGTAAAACTCTTACTAAAACTAAAACGAAGTATTCTGATAACTTCCATGGGAATATTCTAGGCAAATTGTACACTCAAAGTCACAGTACTGTCATCTTTTCATTGTCTTAACATGACTGCATATCCAGGGATAAACAAAGTGGAATAACAATTCAAGTGTAAAAAAAAAAGTTGCACCAGCACATTTCTGATCATAAAATTGTAATGACACTTTTTCTTTTGTTTCACAAATATGACATAATGGCCTTTTGGTGAGGGGAAAACTGGAAAGAGGTGGGAAAAAAATATGGAACTCCTTGGGATGTATGGTTAAGAAAAATGACAATAACGTTTCATGAGTATGAACAGTTCTACAGACCCATTTTGATGACAGGTTGCCACTACAGGTTGTTACATTTCTCTTCCCTCAGGCTGCTGAAAGTTGAGGACAGGAGCCAGAAAATGTCAACTCCAAAAGTACAGCAAACATTTCCATTGAGATACTACATTTTTGCATCGCCGTAACCGTTTCTATGTATTGTTATTGGGAAAACATTTGCGCTTGTGCATGTGTATTTGTCTGTGTGTGTGTGTGTGTGTGTCTGTGTGTGTGTAGGGTGATGCCGTTTGTGTGTGTGTGTGTGTGTG
>NW_004797396.1:837820-841557 GCF_000002075.1 Aplysia californica
TGTGTGTGTGTGTGTGTGTGTGTGTATTCCCAAATATATGTATGTGTGTGTGCTTGTTCCTGTGTTTGATTGTGTGAGTACACATTTGCACACTTTCTTGTCTGTGTACATGTGCTTGTGTTTATGTATGTGTGTGTGTATTTATGTGTGTTTTTTTGTGTTTGTGTGTGTGTGTGTGTGTGTTTGTGTTTGTGTGTATGTGAACATGCGTGCATGAGCACACACATGCAAAAGAGAAACTTGAGAGTATGAGAGGAGGAATGGGAATGATATTTGTGAGGCCTATCACGGTGGAAATGTCATTTTACTTGTATGATACATCCAAGTTATTTTGATGTACCTGTAGCTACTTTCCACACATCTCTGAATCGGTCCCTGTGTCAAACTTACAATAAGTTGACTGTATCACTGAAATATTACAAAATAATATGATTCTAAAAATGTGCTATTCATGGAAAACGAATGCAAGTCATGTAGATTAAAGACTCTTTATTTCTATTTATATTATTGGCAGCGTCTTCTTGTTGTGTGTAACTGCTGAAAGGCGAAATGAGAGAGAGAGAGAGAGAGAGAGAGAGAGAGAGAGAGAGAGAGAGAGAGAGAGAGAGAGAGAGAGAGAATTAGTGAGAGAGAGAATGAGTGAGAGAGAGAGAGAGAGAGAGAGAGAGAGAGAGAGAGAGAGAGAGAGAGAGAGAGAGAGAGAGAGAGAAGAAAAGTGAATATTTCATTGTTTCAATACATTTATTCATATATAAATAATATGTATATATGGAATACAAAATGAGATGTAGACCTGTAGCATAATTTATATATATGATTTTTAGAATAAACTATTTTTATTCATCCCCTTTTTCTTTCGTTTGTTCTTTCGTCTTGTTTGAACAATAAATGATACTTTCGACAAAAATTCCATTTCTGAAAGTTGATGTTGTTCGTCCTTCGCCTTTGAAGATGACCGTGACTTCACGAATTGGTCTGTTGACGGTGACTGTGGAGCCCAGGAGATGGCTGATTGGGCCTGTCCGGGCTCGGAAGGTTCGCCCACAGTGCGAGCATAGATGGTCGGGTGTTGGACTCATTGTGGTGGAGGCGGGTCTAGACTGCCGCACGTTGCGTCTTTGTTGAACAAAAACTTTTTTAAAAGAGCTGTTTGTTCAGTACATGACGTGTCTTGTGCGCTTGTCAGCTCTACCCGGACCCACCAAGAGGAACTGCAGTTCTTTGTTCGAATAGATTATACAACCAGAGGAAAAGACACAGCAAGTTGTCCCTGTCTCTGTTTCTCTATGTCTGTATGTATGTATGTATGTATGTCTGTCACCCCCCCCCCTCTCTCTCTCTCTCTCTCTCTCTCTCTCTCTCTCTCTCTCTCTCTTTCTCTCTCTCTCTCTTTCTCTCTTTCTCTTTCTCTCTCTCTTTCTCTCTCTCTCTCAACTATGCATAATTGATGTATATAATGTATATTTATCTCTTTCTTTATTTACATTATTCGTTTTTCTATCTATCTATCTATCTATCTATCTATCTATCTATCTATCTATCTATCTATCTATCTATCTATCTATCTATCTATCTATCTATCTATCTATCACCAATACACTCACCCTCCACTCACACATATACACACGCACACACACACAAACACACACACACACACACGCAAACACATCCACCCCAAAACCACCTCTTCCCCAACCCAACCACCTTTCCACGCACAACACAAGCACATGCACAATCGTCATGTCCCTGTGAAAATCCGCTTACTTCGAGTTCGAGAATAATAGCATCAAAATGCGCCGTATCTCTGTCAACAACATAAAGGGTCGTGACAACCCGTCGCGATGATTGCCACTTTGGCTAATGTCGTAAAGCTGTTGCCAGTTGCGTGCATCGGGAGATTTCTGTTCGCTTGTGTCACACCCTTCGTTTGACTCTCGATCTCTCTCCAATTGTCATAAACATGCACACGTCTAGATTGTATTCTTAGGGATAGCGAAAATAATAGGTAGGCTATTGTGTGCGTCAGAGATCTTGAGAGGGTTAAAAAAAAGTGTCCTGTGCTTAGTGTGTTGGCAATTTGCTTAGTTCTTTCCTCAGAGACATTACCGGGACTTGGATCTCTCTTTCCATATTTTTTATTTTATTTTAACATTTGAGTGGATTAAAAAAACAGTTTACAAAAATATCCGATGAGAGACGAACATGTTTGTTGCTAACCTGTTTTCCAATTACCATTCTCCTCCTCACCCTACTCACCCTCTTCTTTCGAGATGAACCAGTAAGAAAGAGTAACAGAGTATGAAAAGAAACGAGAGATGACGACAGAAGGAAACTTTAAAGCTGCAGAATAAGTCTAACAAACAGACGTAGCTTTTCACAGCGAAATCAGCAAGGCCTGCACGTAGCAAATTAGGAACAAAAGAATACACACAAACAAATAACACACAAAACAAACAAAAACGGGTGTTTACAGGCGTGAGAAATAAGAGAGGAAGAGAGAGAGAGAGAGAGAGAGAGAGAGAGAGAGAGAGACAGACAGACAGACAGACAGACAGACAGACAAACAGACAGACAGAGAAAGAGAGAGAGAAGAGAAGAACAGAGTGAGAAGAGAGAAGGGTGGGAGGGTGTGGCTGCAAAGACGTGTTCCTGTTTTGACGAGTTTGTGAGTACATATACAGGGAAGGTTTTTATGCACATTTTGTACAGTTAAAGTGAAGAAATAAAGTTATTTGATTAACTGCCGTACACTATATGTGTTTATTGGTTTACTTGTGGGTTTTCTTTTTGTGTTAATAAACTCATCTTTTGTCAAATATACGTATGGTTTCATAGCTGTGTGTTTAATTATATTTTGTAATGGCATCAACGTATAAGTTCTTGTGTAGATGCAAATAATTATGCTTTCCTGGCTTAACGAGTGTGCTTGTACAAACTGGGAATGTTTTATGCAAATTTTGTACTGCCAAATCTAACAAATAGCAGGGTGTGGCTGCAAAGACGTGTTCCTGTTTTAATCGAGCGTGTGTACATATGCAGGGAAGGTTTAAAAAAAAATTAAAATGATGTCTAGTTAAAGATAAGAAATAAAGTTACTTTGTTGCTATAAAATGTCATGTGTGTTTATTGGTTTCCTCGTTGCATTTAATTTTTTTTTTGGTAAATAAACTCCACTTTTGTAGAAACTTACGTTCTGGTTGTATTGTTGGTTTAATTGTTTATGTGTGTGTATGTGTGTGAGGGGTGGCGTCTATTTATCTATCTATCTATCTATCTATCTATCTATCTATCTATCTATCTATCTATCTATCCTCTTGCACGTCTGCAGTATTGGGCTGGATGCGATCAGGGGACACTACCCATACAATTGACTAGAATTCTATGGAGATTCTTCTGTTGTATCCCCTTTACTCTTGTCTGCACAATGAGCAGCCATGTTGCAAAATTCGATAATTGTAGGAGTGAACCAACTAGTCTGGTGGTCAAGATCTCAGCAAGTTCACTGAACCAACAAGTCTGGTGGTCAAGATCTTAGCAAATTCTCTTAGATTGACTCAACAGCATGTGTTTCTTGTACATGAAGAGGTCTAGGTTTATTATTGCTGTTTAAGATACAGCTACAACAACAACAATAACAACATCAACAACAACATCTCGAACACATGCAAACCTCTTAGTGCAGACCTCGTTTTTAGTTTTAGTTAAAGATTTTTTAATGGTCCTTGCAACACAGATAG
>NW_004797396.1:841657-843940 GCF_000002075.1 Aplysia californica
AAGTGTTTTACGGTGCTCGCAACTGCATTAGGTCATACGAGCGCGCGGGACACATTAAACATTTTCAGATGGTAGGAAATTTTGAATTTTGCCCGGTGGCGGCCAAGCCTATTCTTATCGATTTTTGAACCACCGAGGGATCTTTAAGGTGCACAGCTTGTACACAGGACCTACGGGATTTTTCGCCCTTCTCCGAGAAGGCCAGGTGTAGATCTTTCCTACCATTATGATCAGGGGTGTGGCTGAAAGACAGCAGTAAGAAGGAGACAAGGAATAGCAGCAGTAGAAAGGCTGCAGAAAGAGTCAGGAGCCCAGAGGAGGGGGCAAAGGAGGTGAGGGGTTGGGGGTAGAAAGTGGAGACGAAAGCAGACGGCAGAACATTGCTGGATAGCAGGAAATGAGGTGAAAGGAGACAATGTTAGAGAAAAAATATTCCGTCGCTATCCTGATTCAGACCCGGGACCTATTGAATGAGAGGGGAACACCTTAACCTTTAGGCCACGAGCGCCTCCAGTCTTAGTTTATAGGGATAATAATAAGTCAGTGTTGGCTGCTTTTTTGTTTGATTTTAGGAGTTTGGTATCGTCCTTGTCCCCTCTCCACAGACGGCCCAATACCCGTCAACACTCTCTACCCCACAACAAAAGGGACAGTGACCTGATATCGCAGAGACAATTTTTGTGTTAACAAAACTTTGCCCTCCCTTGCAAGACTCTCTAACTTTTTTTGCCCCCCCCCCCCCTCTCTCTCTCTCTCTCTCTCTCTCTCTCTCTCTCTCTCCCCCCCCTTCCCTTTCAGTCACTCGAACTTGCTGGATTAAATCAAGAACACATAATTACCTACCTTTATTGATAAAAAATGACATATAAATGCACAGAAATAAGGCCAGTAAATAAAAAGCAGACCAGATGCATACATATTAATGCTTAGATTGTCTTCTGTTAACATGTGCTAGGGTTACATCGCAAAACGTAGTCACTTGGAATTAACCGTCTGTAATTACGCATGGCATATGCAAATGAACAAAACCCATAAAAATAAACGATTTTGTTCATCTTTAATACTGTATCAAATCGAAAGAAAGTAAGTTTTTGCACCATCCAAACTTAATACTTTATAAAGTGCTCCTTGTGCTCGCTTCTCGGCCTTTTGGCTTCGATCAAAGGTGGCATCTTTTCTCAGCTTCTCCTCCGGCCTTGTGCCCACCGGTTTTAGCGAGGCAGATACTGCCTGAGGCATACCGAGGGACGGAGAAATCTGTCCCTCTTTTCTATCGGGTGGACGGTCACCGTCCGCATTTTAAAAAAAAGTGCTCCTTGTGGGCACGGCAGTAGTATTACTATAGCCAGTGACGTATTAAATGAGGCTTCGGTCTTGCTAATTGTGGGCAACAGGGTGAGAAAATGTGAGTGGACAGGACATTAGGGTGAGGGAACGCGAGGGGACGGGGCTATAGGGTGGGGGATGCGGGAAGGGAATGGGAGGAAGGGTTTGGGAAATGGAGGCAGGGTTGGGAAAGGATGGGATGTTGGTAGGGTACATGAGAGGCGGATAAGAGGTGGGGGAGAAGAGGTATATTATATAATATTACTTACTTCTACTTTTACTTATATCCTCCGCTTATGCCCTTCTGGGTGTCGAGGGAAGAAAGAGACGTCTCCCTGTCGCTAGCCGGAGAGCTTGGGTCAGGGGGATGCGTGGGTGGTTTTAAATCTTCCCTGACTCCATCTATCCAGGTCTTTCTCGGTCGCCCTCTGGCCTTGTTGCACTCGAATTTTTTAATGAAGGCACGTTGTGCTGCATGGTGTGTTGGTAATCTCGTGAGATGTCCGAACCTTTTGATTCTTTGGTGTTGGATGTGATGCATGACATCATTTGTGCCCACCATTTCTCTGATTACTGAGTTTCTAATTTTGTCTCGCCGGGTCTTGTTTACTGCTTTACTAAAGCATCGCATTTCACATGTTGTAATTCTTTGCTCTAATGTCTTGTTCGAGGTCCATGTTTGGCATTGATAGGTGAGTGTTGGGATGAAAATGATGTTGATCATTTTGAGTTTTGTTGTCATGGGGGTGTTAGGATGTTTCAGTAGTGGAGTAAGCTGGTAACTACATTATTGGCCTTTTGTACTCGTGTTTCAATATAATATTACGATTATAATTTTTATTAAATATATGAAAGGGTTAACAAGAACACCCACTTTGTGTCCCCTACACCCAACCATCCCTTTTCTTTTCGCTTTTTTCCTCAAATCCCCCCCTTCTCTCTCTCTCTCTCTCTCTC
>NW_004797396.1:844040-845256 GCF_000002075.1 Aplysia californica
TATATTTCTCTTACTTACAAGTACTTACTACTTTTAGGAATGAAAATAAACACTCCAAAGGTGCAACAGCTTTATTTTAACGCTTTACCAGAGTTGAACTACTAACAAACGAAGCTCTTTTTTTTATTAACGGAAAATCAGAATGCAGAGGGATGCATGCCGCCCAGCAGTGGAACAATTACAAATGATTAGATCTAATGGTATGGGTCATTTACAGTAGCGGCTCGTGGTTTATAGAACTGACCGGCCATCATTCACGTCGACTATTCCTTTCCTCACAACACACACACACACACACACACACACACACACACACACACACACACACACACACACACACACACACACACACACACATTTTATCTCTCTGTCACACAAAAAACACACATATGCACACAAAACACACACAAAAATACACATACGAACCAAAACGTGCACCTAAAAATATACATCTATTTATAATTCAGATTAAATATATCCACTCGGCACGATATCCTTACCAATACTCAATTTTCCCAATTTTAATTCGTTATGTCGTCAGAGAGATCGAACACCCACAAGATAACAGCCACGCCATTTTTTTTCGTTGCCAGGTAACGTTTACGGCAGAGGCAGAAGTAAGAGTGGAGAAATAGAACTAAAATAGGATAGAAAGAACAATGAAAGTGTTTTTGTTTTGTTTATTTTGTTTGTGTTGGGGCTTTTTTTGGACGAAAGTGTAGTGGCAGTTGCTGTTATTGATAGTAACATTATCGTATGATGTAGATTGTTCTTCAGATGAGGAAAAACAGGCGTCTATGGTGTAGCGGTAAGGCGCTTAGCCGTTGCACAGAGGACACCCGAGTTCGATCTCGAGTGGGGACTTTTCTTTCTTTTTTCTTTTGGTGTGGGGGGGGGGGGGGTATCAGACATCTCCGTCTTTCTGCTTGGGCTTCTTATTCCTCTTAGTGGGGTTGGCCCTACCACGCAGGGTTGAATCCCGCATTTTAAATAGTTTAAATTGTATCGATGGGAGCGTAAAAGCACTTTTGTTTTAAGATATTGAAATAAAGCGGAGCAGAATTTTTTTTTTTTTAAAGAGGGGAAAGGGGGGTGGGGGTATTGATTGTGGGATGATAAATCGCAAAAGTCCAGTGACAGTACCAATCAATTGAAAGAAAATGTACGCAGATGCCTATAAGCACGAAAGTGCGTTAGTGTGTTAATGTATATATAC
>NW_004797396.1:846412-855775 GCF_000002075.1 Aplysia californica
CCAAACATGGATTTCTTGGTGTGCATCTAGAGAGCGCGCAGATCCAAACCCTTGCCTTATATCAATTAACCAAGCACTTTACTGATCAATCTAAAGGTGATTCAATCAAATCATAAAGGTATCCAGCATACCTGTCTCCTGTCTCTGAGCATTAAACCGCCAGTATCTCTGAAAATGTATTTTCTAGTGTTGTGGGTCAACTAGAGTCCTTTGGTCAAGGGTATTTTTTTCAACTGTGTCAAAGGCTCGAGGCAATCAGACCTGTATTTTCCTTAGTTTGACGCTTAAAGATGAGGTAAAAACGTATTTTAGCTATAAGAGTATGAATATTTGAATCCCATTTTCTCAAACCTGTGCGCTATGGAATCAGAACCCAGTCATTCCAAAGACCCGAGATGTGTTTTGAAAGTAAACAGACAAGAAAAGAGAGAAGGTGCCGTTATACATGTAGAATCTGCTGCCCCCACACCACTCCCGCCCAACCTCCTTTGTCTTCTTTTAAATAAACACATTGACGTTTTGTATTTGAAGCACGAGACGACCAAACTTCTTTTATAGTATCTCTATGACTTAGTATAAAGGACAGCAAGGCATCCAATGACACACAGACAGCACACTAAATTTTCTCACGACAGGAAGCAACTCTATGATAGATCAGTAGCGGGAGTTCTCGTGGTCTAGAGGTTAAGGTCTTCGCCTCTCATTCAGAGATCCTGGGTTCGAATCCGGGTAGGGACCGAAATATTTACTTCTCTAAATTTGTCTGCTTCAACCTCCTTTCCTTCTACCAAGCAATGTTCTGTGGTCTGCTTTCGTCTCCACTTTCTGCCCCATCCCCTCACATCCTTTGCCCCTCTGGGTTCCTGACTCTTTCTGCAGCCTTTCTGCTGCTACTCCTTGGCTCCTTCTCACTGTTGTCTTTCAGCCACACCCACGATCTTCTGGTAGGAAAGATTTACACCTAGTCTCCTCAGATAAGGGCAAAAAATCTCGGAGGTCTCGTGTGCAAGTTACGCACGTCAAAGATCCCTTGGTGGTCTAAAATCGATAAGAGTAAGCTTCGGCCGCCACCCGGGCAAATTTCAAAATTCTACCAACTGAAAATGTTTAATGTGTCCCACGCGCTCATGACCTTATGCAGTTGCGAGCGTCGCACAACACTTAACCCCCCCCCCCCCTTCCCAAAAAAAAGAAGAAAAAAATCAGTAGCGTCCTGTATGACCTCCGGTAAGCTTTGGTCACCTCGCCAAAGGACACGCTGGCACATACTGGGCACTGAGCCAACTCACAAAGCTGCATCTTTAAACCGGCCTTCTGATTGGCCAGCCAACTAGTTTATTTCCAAGAGAAGACAAAATAGTATTTGATAATAAGGGGTTAAGCAGCTTGGGGATAATCAGTCTTGTCCATTTCATAAACAAAGTGCGGTATAACTAGCTTCTTTTTTTGTGTGTAGGTGGTGTTTTCGCTCTCAGTCGACACAATTTACATCGTTTAGGAGGCAGGCTTCGGGCTTCGACCCCTTATAGCTTTAGGGCGCACCGCTTTAGGTGAAACCGTGGCAGCGTAGCAGGTTTTAGTTTGATAAATTTGGAGAAAGAGACACGTACATATTAACATAATAACGGCCATTTATTTCAAGGAATGCGCAAAACAGACACGATAGAAGGATACAAAAAGGAAGAAGAAGAGTCTAGTAGCACCCTCCAGCCAGCCGTCAGGGCTGCAATATTAAAACAGAAGCTCAATGATTTGTCTTTTGTTTTTTAAAGTGACCTAGCTCTCTCCACACTTTAGCCAATTATCTCGCAGACTCTCGGATACTATTTCTGTAGACAGATTCGCCGTCTTCCCGCTCACCAACTAATTTCTTTGTTCGTTGACCAGGGCCGAAGGCTGACTTGTTTGACAGGGTAATCAAAGTGAAACGGGACCAGATATAGATCTATATGGCCTGTAGATATCACAGAAGAATCTTACTCGAGGCGGCGACTCTGAGTTGTGAATGAAAACAAATCCGGAATTCATATTGTATGTTCAACCGCCAAAATAATCGGGAAAGTATCTTATTAAATATCAGTTCCAACTAAAATTAAATTAACTTTAGATGTGAATACATAAACACAAAGCAAAGAGGCAGAGATGTCAGTACTAGATCTATATGTTATAGACCTACCAGAGAGTCTCACTCTTTGGTAGAACATGACAAGTATCATTTTTTAAATTTCACATTTGGCTGTTTTTGTTAGCCTTTCGCGGCCAGGAGCTGGTGTCATAATCGAGGTCACGATCTGATTATAGGACAGTAAAAAGTCGAGGAAAAAAAAACAAGCACATGCAGCAGTAAAGAGATTGTTAGGAGTTAGTTCCCCTCACATTTGTGAGGTAGACTCGACCAGTGTTCGTTAGCTTACTTAACCAGGGCTTGGGATTGATTATAACTGTGGCCCCAAAGGGGTGAACAGGGTATATGTGGCAATGAAACAGCCATGACTGTTATGCACATGTTCCCTTAACTGTATTGGTTGACTCTTCCAGCCTCACTTTAAGCTTACTTAATCAAAGCTTGCAACTGCTTATGGAGTGGCCCGAGAGGGGTGAGGAGGCTATTTATGTGGCCGTGAAACCGTTTTGAATGTTAGGCATACTCATTGTGGATTACGAACCTCTTTTTACTTTTAATTTAAGAGGTTTACGCTTAAGGATGAATTTGACAGCGACAATGTTTCAAAATTAGGAAGGGAAGCAGTGATTATTTGATTATATAGACGCTTCGCCCCTGTCGTTGACAACAGAATAAATCGTATTGATCCCTCCGCTGAAATCGCCACCTCAGAATTACAAAGTTCTATCTGTCCAGTACCTAGTTCTGAGAAATTTGACGTAAAAAAAAAAGAGATTCACAACTTGTCAAGCTTTTTGGAATGCAATTCTTTCGTTATCTTGATAACGGCTCTGAATAACCTTACGAGTTTGGTTGAATAGATAGAGATATTTGGTTTATGACCTCATGGCCTTAGTAACTCAAGACGACCTAAAATATCTTACAGAACTTTGTAATTCAAAGGTCGCAAAATAGCGACATCATCACTTTTACGTGTTTTCAGTTTCCGAAATGTCAAATCAGATGCCTTCTTTGTTTGTCGATTTGGTTTAATCTTTAGTACATTTATAACGACACGTATATCCTTAATTCCAAATTATTATAACGGTGGTTGGAAAACCACGTAAATGAAAAAAAAACCTATTTACATTTTTGCAGGGTAGGGTTGGGGCTTGGGGGTTGGGGAGAGAATGTTTTTCTAATCTCGTAAAAGTAACCCTTTGACCTTTTTAAAAAGCCCTACTGCACTTACATTTTTCGGAAGCATCTGCTCAAAAAGCGATATCATGACATCACTGGATACAATCTAAATCAATCTCAGACAACCATCCACAAAGAAACCCATAATTTTGTAGTTGACAAAAATTCATATTTTGTTCCATTTGATCGTGCTAGCACTCGGCTGCTTTCCACACGGTGGAAACAGGCGCTCGTCAATATTTGGGTACTTTGGAGTTATGGTATAGCGTCAACTTAAAGCTTGTTTATTTGTCTTGCTTTTGATGAAAGAGATACCCATCTATCCTGAAAAGAAGTCAAGATCTTTGCCATTGAAGGAGGAGGGGGTGGCCTAGTGTTAGAGATAAAATTACCGAGAAAATGGTTTCCAAAATTTGGTGACTTCCAAAACTTGATTGTCCTTTGAAACTGCAAATTGCATTCTTGAATGCCTCTCACCAACATCTTTCAATAAAAACCCACGCAGGAATGTGTTTGTAAATAGACAAAAGAGGTGTTGAGCCAAACAAAAAACAAACTCGATAAAAATTGCAAAGTGGACAGGAAAATGACTGCTTCTTCGAATTCATAATTTTGACGAGCGCCTGATTTCACCACGATGCTACAGAAATGGTAATCCAGTCGTGAGGTATCCTAATCTTCCGTCGCAGTAAGCGTGGGCTACTTAGTTCGCGGCGTCCTTAACGTTGCTACTCAAGTCGACAGATTGTTTCTCAATCTTACAACCCTCAAGACGTCAAGGCAGCTCTTGCATTTTCACGTCACCCGCTTTTCACGCTTATCTTTCAAGTACGGTAAATCAGTTTGGGATTGAATAAATCGTTACTTTCTTTCTTTTTTATATAAATTCTTTTTTTCTGCAACTACCTTGTGAGGCTCAGGTTTTTAAATAAATGTGTCAGACAAAGCCAAAATAGACAATTTTTCCAATAAAAAAAAGGACAACAACCCTTTATGTAATACCAAAGTTCGTGTCAAATCCAGGCAAATGAAATGTGAGTTTTCCTGTATAGTGTGGATTGGAATAATTATACTGTATGTCTTCAACGTGGTGTTAGTATTGATAAAGCGCGCTTCTCACAATTCCTTGTGTTACTAATTGTGTCTCGCGATTTTGACATATTTTTGCCATAGTTGTGAAGGGGTTTGTTTCGTGATTTTATCGTTCTCTGCCATAGTGAGCTGTGTGTGGATCACATCCTTTCAGCCGATGGGATGGATTTATCGTCGCGACATCGGCCACCAGAACTCTTCACCAACACTCTCTCACACACACACACGCACACACGCACACTCACACACACACTCACACTCCACAGCAAACAGCGCGAGACGTGAGCACCAAGCACGCACGCGCCGGCTCCTGGAACCCCGCTAGACTCTCCGCTGTACTCACGTTGGTTGGTCCGGGTTACGGAAGTCATCTCTTTTTACAGTAAGAGAAATACTCAACGCGTGTGTGCGCTCGTGTGCTTTTATTATCGCGTTATGTATGGCTGCCTGTTAGTTTCCAAGGTAATGTCTTGTTATTATCACGCGCTGTTTTCTGCGTGACAGTCGATGGTATTTCGTCCTATCAGCGCGAGCCGTTTGACACAGGTTAGTCCCAGAGTTGACTATCTCGGCATTAACCACAGGGAAACATTGTTCCGTTTTACTTCATTCTGAGAGCCTATTTACTTCATTTCATGGAGGATATTGTGATACATTTAGTGGCAGATCTTGGAACATCGGAAAAGTGACGTGATTCACCATATGGAAAAGAGGATTCTATGGTGAGTAGCACATATTATTTGTTATTGTAGGATACGTGAGTTTTAGATCAGAACTACATGTATTTATATAATGTACTGTAATGTGCGTGCGATGTTGGTATGTACTGTAAGGTGAGAGCGATGTTGATCAGAAGTATTTCTTATTTTCGAACTTTTTATTATGTACTGAACTTCGTGAACAATGTTGATCAGAACTGTTTATTATGTACTGAAATATGCGGGCGATATTGTTCAGAACTAGATCTCTCTATTTTTACTGAAGCATGCGGGCAATATTGTTCAGAGATATTAAAAATGTATGATTATTGCAGCACGCGGGTGATATTGTTCAAAGCGGTGCGCTACTGTAACCATTCGGGTGGTATTGTTCAAAGCGGTGCGTTACTGTAACAATCGGGCGGTATTGTTCAAGACTATGCGTTACTGTAATGTGCGAGCGATATAGTTCGACAGAACTACACACTACATGTATATATGTATTTCTTACTGTAGTGTAGGGCCTTGTGTGCTGGCGCTATTGTTCAGGGCAACGAATTACCGTAGCGTAAGGGAGTCATTGTTCAGAACAACATGCATTTTTCAACTTTATTTTAGTGTAGTATGCAGGCGATATTGTTCAGAACTATGAGTATTTCTTATTGTAGTACGTGGGTGATATTGTTCAGATTGGTGTGTAACTGTGGGATGAACGTGGGTGATATTGTTCAGATTGGTGTGTTACTGTGGGATGAACGTGGGTGATACTGTTCAGATTGGTGTGTAACTGTGGGATGTACGAGAGTGAATTGTTCAGAACGGTGTGTTACTGTGGGATGTACGAGGGTGATATTGTTCAGAACGGTGTGTTACTGAAACACGAGGGCGGTTTTGTTCAAACTACTTATTGATATTGTAGCACGCAGGCGATGTTGTTCAGAATGATGAGTTACCACAGAATGCGGTCGTAATTGTTCAGAACTACTCGTATTTTTTTGTTGTATTGTAGAGTACGGGTGATAATATTGTTCTGAACAGGTTTCATTGTCTCTCTCTCTCTCTCTCTCTCTCTCTCTCTCTCTCTCTCTCTCTCTCTCTCTCTCTCTCTCTTTACCCAATAATTCAGACGGCCACTGTTGATGCCCTGTATTGATACATTGTGTTGGGCAACTGATTTTATAAAACTGTGGATAAGTCTTTCCTGTATAATATAATATTGATGACCAGGGTTAAAGACAATACTCGTAGGCCGACACATCAGGGTTTTCTTTGGGGTTTTCTTTTGTTTTTTACTTGTTTGTTTTTGCCTATTGTATATTTTCACATCGTGTATCACAAAATATGTTCTTCTTCAACAACTGCTTCATGTATTTGAAACAATTAAACGACAGCATATTCGCTACCTTAGAATTACAAAGTTCTATCTGATATTCTTAGTCATTTTGAGTTATGAAGTCAGGAACCAAATATTCTCTCTGCTTTATTAAAATTGTATGATTATTCAGAGTCTTGATCATAATATTCAAAAGTTGCCTTCGAAAAAGCTTGACGTATTGTGAAACTCAAAACTCCCACAACAAACTGTGGCGACTAACCTTGTGTGTTGTTATGTGTAGAGCGTGAGTTCATGAGTGAGAGTTCAAGGAAAGTCGCCAACTTGTTCGAGTGAATGTACGAATGCCATGTCTCGTCCTGAGGCCTTATGTGTGTGTATCTCGCTTCATGTGACAACAGGATTATGCTCTCTGTCTTTCTCTGAGTTCTAATATTTTGCTGAACGAAAGGACATGTATGCTATAAACAATATAAACAGGTTTAATAAGGGCTGAGTTAAAGGGAAGCTTAGTTTTAGTTTGATTAAACGTTTTACTGCACTTAAATTGCAACAGAATTAAGCCATATAAGTTCCGAAGATTAAAGAGATTATATACAAGAGAGTAACGACAAGCACAAAAAAAGAAAGAGGAGAGATCAGGACGATAGAAGGTTTAAAAGAAAGAAAGTTGAAGATTAAGATGCTGCGATTTTGGATGGCAAAAGTGGCTGCGTACAAACGTGTAAAATCTTTAGTATACTGAGAGTTACCCAGTGGGAAGTGGGAAAAGACATAGGAAGAAAAGGAAGATGATGGAGACGATAAGTAAATGTGTGACGATGCGGTAGAACAAGGCGCTCGTTATTATTACTGCTTTTTTGGATTATGGAGTTATTGGTATCATCTTAAAGCTTGCTCCTTTGCCTTGCTTTCGACGAAAAAATATCCATATATCTCGAAAAAAATTCGAGATATTTGCCATTAAAGGAGGTGGGGATCCCCTCGTTCAAAAGTAAAATAAGCCAGAAAGTAGTCTCCAAAATTTGGTAACTTCCATAACTTGAGAGTCCTTGAAAACTAAAAATTAATTTTTTTTTGGTGTACCTTAAAACAAAGTTTTGCTTTAAAATCCACCCAGAAATGGAAATAAAAGGTGCAGATCCAACCCCCACCCCCCCCAATTTTTTTTTTAAAAATCAGATAAAATTGCCAAACCCACTGAAAAATGCCAGTATCTTCGATTTCATAGTTTTGAAGAGCATGATTACGTCATGACGTTTCAAAATATCCCCCAGACACAACGTCTGAGACCAGATGCAAATCGACGACAAACTTATAATATTCTAAACCCAGAGAGCAAAATTCTACAAGAGAGAAATAAAACTGTTTTATTGTTTTGATAATTTTAATTTCAACAAAATATTGTTAAAGCACGTACAACCAATACCATAAATGAATTAAGAAACTGTAATTTTAAAAAAATGATAATAAAAGTGTTAGGCTTTGCACAATTTAACAGCTGGCCGACGATATGTGTGCAATTTTTTCTCCTTAAAAGGGGATGTATTTAAAGATAATGATTTAAAAAATGCATTCATATAACATAATAGTGCATATCCACGCTTTACAACATGTTCTATGCGCTTCACAACCATCATTCCCCCAGCAGACCCCAGAACACTCAACAGAAACATTCACGGCTTCCGGGGAGACATACAGAGCGGGCTGCGGATGGCACAAAGCTCAAAAACTAACAAACTGACAAGGATTTTCACTGTCTATATCCGGGTACCCATTCACACCTGGGTGAAGTGAGACGAATTCGTGTAAAAGTGCCTTTCCCAAGCACACAACGTTGTGTTCCTGAAGGGATTCGAATCCACGATCTTGCGGTTGCGAATCCATTTTGTCGTGCGTTTAGTCTGTTTGTCATCTGTTGACCCCAGTGAATGAAAAGGAGAAAAAAAAAAGGGGGGGGTTGGAACAACTGTGAAGACGTTTTTTGTGTAAGAAAGTAAAATGTGAGGCATCGTGGTAAAATCAGACGCTCGACAAACAAAGATACTGCCATTTTCCGATGGTTTGACACTTTTAATAAAAAATTCGGGTTTTTTGGTCAACACCTTTTATCTCGATTTTAAAATACATTTCTGTGTTAATATTTCTGAAAAACGTTGATTAAATGCACAAAAATGTTAATCTTTTCAGTTTCCAAGAACTCTCAAGTCTCAAACTTTGGAAGTCTTCGAACTTTGGCGACCATTTGTTTGCTTATTTTACGGTTGAAACCTGGTGATCCCCACATCCTCCAATCGCAAATATGTTGACTTTTATACAAGTTAACTGAGTATTTTTTCATCAAATGACAGACACAAATGAACACACTTTTAAATGATACCTTTACTTTTTACTTTTATCCGTGGCTTATACCCTTTTGGGTGTCGCGGGAAGAAAGAGTCGTCTCTCTGTCGCCAGCCGGAGAGCTAAGGTCAAGGGGATGCCAATGATACCAATAACTCCAAATGCACAAAAATTGACGAGCGCCTGATCCCAACGCGTCGCGAGACAAATGATCGTGGATGGTTGGCGGTTGGTGGTAGGCGGATGCGCTGGTGTGGTTTGCTTCTTCTTTCCTGTCAAATATCTATCATTCTTATCTCTCTTCTTTCTTTTTTGTGTTTGTTACTCTCTTGTTACACCTCTCATCTTCTGTTGTTTTATGACAATAGTGTGTTGCATGTGCTGTAAAACTCTTACTAAAACTTTTTTTTAAAAGATAAAATAAAATATGATCAGGCAGTGTGTGTTCGACAACTGACGAGCCAGCTTCAAACCCTTTATAAGTCATCGATTTTATACACTGGGAATCAATTAGATTTCTTCTAAAATAGTGTCAGATGTATGTGTGTGTGTGTGTGTGTGTGTGTGTGTGTGTGTGTGTGTGTGTGTGTGTC
>NW_004797396.1:858194-860387 GCF_000002075.1 Aplysia californica
GACAAACTGACTGAGAGAGAAAGAAAGGGATTTTTGAAATTGTGATGATAATGTTATCGTAATGTCACATGATCCGAGATATCATGCTTATCCGTACACTTGCTTGCTTTTTACTAAAGAGGGTTGTGATTTTCTGTGTGTGTTCATATCGAAGGCGGTCCAGTGTCTGAAAACTGAATTTTGAGAGTGTTTGTTCTAGCCACACACAATTTGATTTTCCAGAGATTTTGGTGTTTGTTTGTTTATTTGTTGTTGTTTTTGTTGTGTGTGGGTTGTTGTTGTTTTTTTTTTTGGGGGGGGGGGGTGCTTTTTTCATTTGATATTCTTGGTGTTTGTCCAAGTTGCCTCAAACATTATGTCCTGACTAAAGTACTCCCGCTTTTAGTTTAGTTTTGGTAAGTGCTTTACGGCACTTGCAACACAGATAGATTGTATAAGGGCTGAAGACTAGAGGTGTTACCCGTGAGTAACATAATACAAAGAAAAGGAGGAGACATAAGGAGCACAGATGTTTCAAAGGAAGGAAAGAAAGAGCAAATCACACCAGAGCAACCACCAGCCATCAGCCACACAAAATACACAAAGGTCATTTGTTACAAACTAGAAGTTGTAGAAGAACAGTGTTCACCTCAAGACTTGTGGGTTCCAGGTTCTTGTCCCACTCCCGTATTCTTTAAAACTAAACTTTTTTTTTTCAGTGAGCGTTTTACGGCCTTTTCAACACACTTAAGTCAAATAAGTGGCGAATATTAGAAGTGTTATAAGAGAGTTAAAAAAAAAGAGGAGGAGAGATGAAAACGATAGACGTTTGATAGGAAACAAGGAGAAAAACACACCAAAGCACCCACCAACCACCCGTAAATCTAGATTGAAAATATATTTATACATTTAATCTATATTCTGATGGTTTCAAATGGTCGAAAGTCGAGGAACACATTGAGGCATCCGGCATTTCAAACGAGCTGATTAGGTCGCAGCGGTTTAAAAGTTCAACCTCTTAAGCTGTGATACCCCAGGAAGGAAATCTGGTTCCGCCGAAGCGGTACATTAAAACACACCAGTCCCAGCTGAGGCCATTAGCCCGCCTTCATTATTTAGTGACAGTGATTATTGATGAATCATGCCACGGCAATTGTGTCACGACGCGGTGGAATCAGGCGCTCGTCAATTTTTTGACACATTGTCATGAAATTATTGCTACAATCTTTAGGCTTAATTATTTGTCATCTTGTTTTTGATGAAAAAAATACCTATTTATCTTGAATATGAACCTAGATACATGTATTTATGATTAAAGGAGGTGGGGGGTCACCTGGTGTCAGAGGTAAAATTGCTACACATTTACATTTCTTGTGTCTTTGATCAACGTTTTTGAGTATAATTTACGCAGAAATGTGCGTTCAATGGATATAAAAGGTGTTGCCCCCCCCCTAAAAATATTTATGAAAATAGCCTCAATGGCGAAAAATTATCGGTTTCTCTGATTTCAGTATTTGACGAGCGCCTGATTTCACCACGATGCCACACACTAACTATCACATTTTCATCTGGATCAGTCCCTGTACTGACGTATGAAAAGTGAAAAGTAACATTCATGGCCTCGTCTCTCTGATTGGCATCGACCGTTTTCTTAGACGCGCGGTTGTCTATTGTTCCGTTATATTTCATGTTTTGTTTGTTTTTATTCTTTGATGTGAAAAAACGGAAGTTTCTCGCGTTGAAAAACAAAAGCAACCAAGTTGTAGATCTATACAATGACAATGACAATGGCAATCTTTGTTCATCTCGCAGGGAGAAATTTGTCTTGGTCGTTTACAATGGCAGATGTTACAAAGGTTAAGTGTACTCACGTGTACTCACAACAAGACTGGACATAAGTAAATACATGTCTCACGTGTTGAAACAAGGTAGAGGAGGAATACTAAAAAAAAGAAAAAGAAACCGGTTAATCGGATGGCAGTGTGACCTACATGGCTGGAATTAGGACACCAGTCTTTGATTGTAATAAATGTTTTACGTCGCCAGCAACACAATTTATACCAATAAAAAAGTGCTTGTCAGAACCAACTTGAACTGAGTGAGAAAGCCTGTAGCATGCAGATATACAAGTAGCGATACTAGATTAGAACTGATATATTATTGTTTCTGCTATTATTGTTATTATTATTATTATTATTATTATTATTACTACTA
>NW_004797396.1:862487-864155 GCF_000002075.1 Aplysia californica
GAGAGAGAGAGAGAGAGAGAGAGAGAGAGAGAGAGAGAGAGAGAGAGAGAGAGAGAGAGAGATCTCTAGATCTGACTTAGTTACGAGCAGGTTGAGATGAGATGCTATTCTTTCTTAGTCACAAATTTTTATTGTACTCATTTTTTTTTCTCCCAAATTCAAACACATTTTCTCATAGCTCCATATTTCCACTCAAAATCGTAGTGAAAAGCACAATTTTATACTGGTTGGCAAGTCTGCTATCATGACCAAAGGCAATCAGATTAAGATTTAAGTGAGAAAAAGGTAAATAATGCTGGGCTTGGGGTGTAACGTGTTAAGAGGAAGCACATTCAAGATTTATTACGACAAACAAACATCTCTCAAACTGTCAAAAATGAAAGAAGCCAGGATATGAAACATTTTTTAATCTGGCTATTACATGGAATGTGAGGACAAAAACTTCAGGTCATAAAAAGTGAAATAATGCTGGTCTTAGGGTATAATGTGTTAAGACGATGCACAATCAAAGGGTCTTTGCAGTCCCTCAGAGTGGAACGCCAGGGCAGGGGACTGCACAGTACCCGAGTAAGCAGCGCTAGGTAGTGCTGGGCGGCTAGGTTCCCAACTATTGAAAGCTAGGAATCGTTGGAATCGACTCCGAACCCAATTATTTTCTTTCTAATGATGTGATTTCTTCCAGTGGTTATGTGGTTGGCACCGAACATCTTCAGGATTTAGGATGACCTTGATTTCGGAACACTGCGAAGCATCAACTTTTCTTTTTCAAAAATACATTCTATAAAAAAGGAGAACGTTTTAATGATTACAGTATTACTGGTTAACGTTGGTTTATGTAAAAAGGAGTCGGAACATTTCTTCCGTAGCATTAATCGTTGGAATCGGTTCCGGAATAGATTCCTCGCTCAGCTCTAGCGCTATGTGACTGTGCAGGACCCCAGTGCGTAGCGTTAAAGGACTGTACAGTCCCCTAACAACTTCCTTGCGGAAAATCAATGTGGCTTTTTTTAATACATTGTAGTACTCGCTAAATGAACAAAAACCATTCGTATGACGTACGGGCTCAGAGAAATGCCAGTGCCCGCAGCCAAATCGGATGTTAATAATAATAATGAAAATAATGATGGAAAAAAATGTTCAAAACTTCCACGAGGCCTGTCTGGTAAATACATGTAGTTATTTTCCCGTGGTTTTCTTATTACCTGGTATCGATGTGTTTATGCGTGCCCAGAGCGAGAAACAAACAAACAAAAAAGAAAAAAAAAGAAAAAAAAAAAGAAGAAAAATCTACCGACTCCTGGTAGTTTGTTTTTGTTTGTTTGTTAGTTTGTTAGTTAGTTAGTTAGTTAGTTTGCTTGTTTGTTTGCTTTATATATTTTTGGAAAGTGCTTTACGCCGCTGGCAACTGCATAAGGTCATATGAGGGAGAGGCATACATTAAATATTTTCAGTTTGGTAGGAATTCATTTTGAATATTTCCCCGGGTGGTGGCCGAATCCTGCTCTTATCGATTTTAGGACCACCTGGGGATTGTTAAACTATACTTCTACTGCTTCTGTTGCTACTACTACTACTACTACTACCACTACTACTACTACTACTACTACTACTACTACTACTACTACTACTACTACTACTACTACTACTACTACTACTACTACTACTAAT
>NW_004797396.1:865068-866591 GCF_000002075.1 Aplysia californica
AACAACAACAACACGAACAACACCAATAATAATAATAATAATAATAGTAATAGTAATAATAGTAATAAAAAAAATAATAATAATAACGTATTTATCTACGTATGTTGTGATTTGATGCCAATAAGTAAATGCCCTACGACAAAATGTGTTAGATAGGGGCGCCATGCTGATCTGCCTTGACAGCAATTATTGTCAATCTTTTTTTATAGCAAGCGCCCATTCCTTTAAAGGCCAATATTTTTTGTCTCGCCCACCTGCGTGTATTTCTAAGTGGGTCATTAGATAATACCTGTCCTACAGGGATGATTCCCACCTCCCACAAAAATGACAAAATCGGTCACTGGTGGACGACATCACCCAGGTTGGTTGCATGGTTTAGTGCTGTTGTAAATGCATGGTGATTTGCAGTCAATAACTGGGAATGACACTGGAATAAAGAACGAGTGATTTTTACCTCGATTGCACACCAAACTATGGGTCTTTTTAAATATTGGAATAGCAAACAGCTCCTGAGTAGAGATATGAGTATTTTCTTTTTTTATGGCAATCGATACCAATGTGTCATATTTCCCTACTGCGTTCAATAGGCTTGAGACTGTCATCATAAGCCCCACTGTGAGGCATCTCCAAATTGTTGTTTGATAAGAGCAATTGATAAGAGTCTTTGTCCTTTTGGAATCGATGACTGTCAATTATGACACCAATCTCCCCTTTCCTTGTGGGAAACTCCTCTCTTTCTATGTCTCTTTGCCGTGACAGCGAAGACGCTTAGATTGAAGGATAAACAGAAACATTGATATTCAACTTTCACGGTGATTTCAAGCCACCCTCAGTGTGTTGCCGCTCATTATATTTTTTCTATCCATATATCTTTTAAATGTCTCAACCGGCGGCTCTCGTGGCCTAGAGGTTAAGGTGTTCGCCTCTCATACAAAGGTCCCGGATTTGAATCCGGGTAGCGACGGAAAAAAATTTCTTCTCTAAAATTGTCTCCTTTCACATTCTTTCCTTCTCTCTTGCAAGTTGCGCACGTTAAAGATCCCTAGGTGGTCCTAAATCGATAAGAGTAGGCTTCGGCCGCCACCCGGGCAAAATTCAAAATCTCCTACCAATTGAAAATGTTTGGTGTGTCCTCGCGCTCATATGACCTTATGCAGTTGCGAGCGCCGTAAAACACTTACCAAAAAAAAAAAAAAAAAAAAAGGTCTCAACCACTGTGACAAGCCGTACTTTTTAGCAAGTTTTTTTTCCAGCCAGACCCTTGTTTTGACACGTTTTATGACTGTAGGAAAACCAGTAAAGTCTTTAATCGATAGACATTCCAACACAAGGTAACGATAATTTTACGAAGTTCTAGACTTTGTATAAGAGTTCTTCGTGTGTGTTTAAGACCTAAGCTCGATACTTCGATTAAAATATTCGCCGACTAATTTACTTCTTTTACCGGTAACAAAGAAATTTGGAAAAATGTCTGTCTGTCTGTCTGTCTGTCTGTCTGTCTGTCTGTCTGTCTGTCTGTCTGT
>NW_004797396.1:868021-869044 GCF_000002075.1 Aplysia californica
TAGTAGTAGTAGCAACAGCAGTAGTAAAGGCAGAAGCAACAGTCGTATGCACAGCAGTTCAGTGAGGTACAATTAGAGCGATTGGAGTTTAAAATGTGACACCTCTCTCCCCACCCTGAAAAAGAAATCTTTCTATATTATATTATTATATGAATTAACAGCAGCGTATGGAGTCTTTTTACACCCCAACTGACACAATACAGATAACGTAGGAGGCAGGCTTTGGCTCTGCTTGTCAGGGACCAACCTGGGCTGAGAGGGATACACTATCTTCGTGCAAACACTTGATAACAATTACGGAATCGAGCTCAGGTTTTCTGCATGCTACGGCGAAGTGCCTAACCACTACACCACGAACGCTGGTATAAACGAAGGAATGACTATGAAATAAAATATAAATGGAAGAGAGAGAGAATGCTAGAGGGGCTCTCGTGGTCTAGAGATTAAGGTGTTCGCCTCATTCAAAGGTCCTGGGTTCAAATCCGGGTAGCAACCAAAAAATTTTCTTCTCTAAAATTGTCTCCTTTCACCTCCTTTCCTGCTCTCTAGCAATGTTCTGTCGTCTGCTTTCGTCTCCACTTTCTACCCCCTCCCCTTCACCTCCTTTACCCCCTCCTCTGGACCCCTGATTTTTTCTGCAGCCTTTCTACTGCTACTCCTTGGCTCCTTCTTACTGCTGTCTTTCAGCCACACCCCTGATCTTCTGGTAGGTAAGATATACACCTCGCCTTCTCGGACAAGGGCGAAAAATCTCGAAAGTCTCGTGTACAAGCTGGGCACGTGAAAGATCCCTTGGTAATACAAAATCGATAAGAGTATTCTTCTGCTGCCACCAGGCAAAAATTCAAAATTCCTACCAATTGGAAATGTTTAATGTGTCCCGCGCGCTCATATGACCTCATGCAGTTGCAAGCGCCGTAAAACACTTACCAAAGGAAAAAAAAAAGATTGCTAGAGATTTTGCAGACCGTTGGTTCGTTCATTATCACGAAAAAGACGAGTTGTTTTGTTTCGTTTTGGAGG
>NW_004797396.1:872742-873988 GCF_000002075.1 Aplysia californica
TGTTAAAAGTTTGAAGTTTGCTGGTTTTCAAAACGATGCAATGACAAAATATGGGTTTCGCGTTTGTTTGATAGCGACAATTAATTTTGGCGTTTGATTGATGTCTTGCTCGGTCAAGAAACCACTTTGGTCGATTTACTCGACCAAGAATCTTGCTCGGTTAATCGAAAAATTTGATCGATCAATTGCACCACTACTCGTCACAGAGCGATCAGTAGTAGATCTAGGCTGGGCCAGGTCCCTTGTCAATCACCACACATCTAGTTTCAGTAGGACGGCCAGTTCACGTATTGTGTAGTAGTGCTCGGCGACGGATGATGTCACAGGATGTTTCCGTTGTATGATTATAATACGATGAACTTGTTTCCATGTTTCGGAGTTTTCTCTCAGTGCGAAATAATATCGTGCACGCTCATTCAAAGGAAAGCTGTTTCACGAATACCTCGGCTCAGTCAGAGTCAGAGTGTCGGCTAGCTTTGCCCCGGATTATAACGATGTAACGATTTTATTTCCTGCTCGGTCCTCGCGTTATCAGGGACTGGATTGACACCCGATACGTGATTCCTGTGTTTACTTTGTTCTCCAATTGCCTCCAATTTGACAGGAACGAGCGCAGTGGAAACTCCGCTATTTAAATGTCACGGAAAATCCCAGATAGGTAGGTGCGGCCAATATTCAAGTTAATTTGATTTTAATACCCTTTCATTTACGTGGAGGGAGCTGTTTTCTTGAGACTTGCAGGTTGAGTGTGTAGTCCAGTGTTTGTCAAACTTTAAAAGAATTAAAGAATATGATATTATTATATATAGATCTAGATCTAGATCTAGATCTATAGTGGCGCCTTACTTTTGCTTTTTGAGAGACTAACATTGTCGAAGTGTCCACTTACATATTGGATTTCCAAGTGGGGCTAACAATGATGCATGTCACTAATGCGGGTGTTTCCCACTCTCAGTCTCACCATAGCTAGATCTATCTCTCTCGTTGCCCCCTCTCTCTTAATACCTCTCTCTCTCTCTCTCTCTCTCTCTCTCTCTCTCTCTGTCTCTCTGAGTCGGTCTCTCTATCTATTGCTCCACATCTCAATCTCTCTCTGTCCCTCCCTCCTTCCCTCCCTCCCTGTCTGATTGTCTGTCTGTCTGTCTGTCTGTCTGTCTGTCTGTCTGTCTGTCTGTCTGTCTGTCTGTCTGTCTGTCTGTCTGTCTCTCTCTCTAACGAAGTTGAAGTATTAAGTGTTCAGTCGTTC
>NW_004797396.1:874088-875780 GCF_000002075.1 Aplysia californica
TCTATTGCTCCACATCTCAATCTCTCTCTGTCCCACCCTCCTTCCCTCCCTCCCTGTCTGTCTGTCTGTCTGTCTGTCTCTCTCTCTCTCTCTCTCTCTCTCTCTCTCTCTCTCTCTCTCTCCCTCCCCCGCTCTATCTCTCTTTCTAACGAAGTTGAAGTATTAAGTGTTCAGTCGTTCAAGTATACTCAAGTGCTCGCTGTTGTTTTCGTGCTCTCAACAAGGAAAATGTTTCAAAATCTCGTAACAGTTTAGTAATTAAATTTACTATTTTTGTTGGTTTTGGTGTGGTCTGATGACGTTCACAAGGCTATAGTTAGTTGTTAAATCATGCCGCTGCTCGGTACTAAACAGAGAGGAATGTTTTTAAAGCAATTGCGTAAAATCAGATAGAAGCAAAGGAATAGATGCATTACCAGCACTATCTTGTTTCTCACATTGAAAAGGCTAAAACGTGACATATACGCTACTCTCCCTCTCCTCCCTTTCTCTGGCTCTGTCTCTCTTTCTGTCTGTTTGTCTGTCTGTCTGTCTGTCTGTCTGTCTGTCTGTCTGCCTGTCTGTCATTCTGTCTGTCTGTCTGTCTGTCTGTCTGTCTGCCTGCCTCCTCTCTCTCTCTCTCTCTCTCTCTCTCTCTCTATCCCACTCTACTACACACACACACGACACACACACACATACACACGCACGTATGCACGCACGCACACACACACACACACACACACACACACACACACACACAAACACACACACACACACACCCTCTCTCTCTCACTCTTTCCTTTTTCTTCTTTTCTCTTTCTCTCTCTCTGTTGCTTTCTCTCTCTCTATTTCACACACACACACACTCACACACACTCTCTCTCTCTTTCTCTTACCCCCACCCCCCCCCTCTCTCTCTCTCTCTCACACACATACACAATCACACACATACTCACACACACATGCACACACTCACACACACATACACTCACACACATTCACTCACAAACATGCGCGCCCGTGCGAGTACATACGCATAAATAGCAAAATAGAAACAGTCACGACATCGTGAATAATTATCAACTCCCACATTACAGGGAAGTGCGCCCTCCGATTCATGTCAGAAAATAGAACTGACAGGTTTGTTTGTTCTTTTTTTGGTTATTTGTTTGTTTGTTTGTTTGTTTGTTTGTTTGTTTTAACTGTTTTAGTGACGTATTGGTTTGCTGCCATGGCGACATCACTGAATTTTAGTCTTATCTCCGTGCCCATTTTGGTTGCTCAGTTTTGAAACATTTTCAGAAGGAGATTAAAAATTGCATGTTGGACTAAAAAAAGCGTCGGGTGATAGTATTGAATGGTAGTGCAAATCCAAGTGGAGTAGCAAAAAATAATATCATAGTCTATTTTACTCTTATAATTGTTAATTGTATACGAGGCCAATTGTATAACCTTCAGGGTGATTCAAAAAGAATCACGCTGAGCCTTTGCAAAACATGAAACAAAAAATTGAAGGTATGTACAACACACAATGTGTCCAAGCTGGAGTTTTCTATTGTTTTTCGTTTTTGAAATATCGTGTGATGATTTTGGCGTATTCTTTTTGAATCACCCTGTATTAATTTAATGTTCACCCACAGTATGTTCACTCGTGCTTGCAGCCTTGGTCGTATCATCTACTAGTGGGAAAGTAGGTAATTTTTTTTTGGG
>NW_004797396.1:879436-881943 GCF_000002075.1 Aplysia californica
ACTTCTTCTTCTTCTTCTTCTTCTTCTTCTTCTTCTTCTTCTTCTTCTTCTTCTTCTTCTTCTTCTTCTACTACATGTATAATTTTATTATGATTATTTTTATTATTATATTGTCCTTAGGGAACAGCGTCATTGTCTGAGTGTTACATGTAGTTGAGTTTTACCTCTTGCGACCCGATTCTGTATGTAATGGCCCCATTACACGTTACGTTAAATTGTACTCAAACTGGACGATCTATCGATCGTACGACAATTCGTTACGTGTAACCGGGGCTTTAGGTAGGCTGTGTTGCGCTGTTTGTCACGTTGGATTTCTTGTTAGGCTGTGGGGCTGAAGACCCTGGTTTGAATCCCGAAACAGGTCATCTTTGACCTTGGTTTGGTTTCGGCGTTTTCAAGGATTTTTATCTACTTGTATTAAGGATGGACATGAAAATTATTGGAGTTCACGTCATTGATATAAACGTACAGATTTGATAGGGACGTGGGAACTCCTTCAACAATGGACGCGTACATAGAGTAAACGTACACATTTTTAACGGTCTTCAGTTGAACGGAATGGGAAGCCTTAAAACTCTTCCATCAACGTGGACTCCACCCCCCCTCCCCTCCCCCGAAAAAACCCCCAACAAAAATCCCCACCACCAACAACAACTTATGCACACCCCCCCCCAAAAAAAAAGAAGAAAAAGGCGACCAACAAACAAAACAAACAAAACAACAAAACAACCCCCCCAAAAAAACAAACCCCAAACAGCAACAACCAAACAAACAATAAATAAAACTCCTTTCTTTTCCCCCTACCTGCCAGCGCTAAGGATTATAACGCCGTTTACCTGTCGCCGTATTGGTGTCAGGTGTCTTCAACTTATACAACGAACAATGTGCATGTTGATCAAGTTGCGAATCCGGAGTCACATAGCGAAATAAACAAATAGCAGACAGTGCAGTGGAAACACGTCCTGTACTTTTATGTTGGGTCTGCACCTCGGGGTTCAGTGTTTTCGTGAAAAGGTTATGTTTCATCGCGCTCATAAGATAAATGCCAAAGTTATTTTAAGGCCAGCTTTATTCGGACTCGAGTTCGAATATAATTTCTATCTATTCGGACCCGAGTCCGAATATGGGTTTTATTTATCCGGAGTCAGGTCTGAAAAAAATGTTTTATTTATTCGGACTCAGCTTCTAAGTGAGTTATGTTAGTGTGAGGAGGTTACATAATATAACTGTCTTAGGGGGACTTTACGTAAAACCAGAATTAGAACTAAAATTGCCTACAAGGACTGTGTAATTGTGTCAAAAGTCAAAAGACTGCACTCTCATTAGATCTACCCAGTGGCAGTGTCTAAGTACACGGTAACCAATAACTAATGGTCTTTCCACCACCATTACAGCATCACCATTACCTCCACCACCATTTATCTTTCTACATGTTTAATTTCATTTTGTTGTGTGGTATATTTTTTCTGTAATTATTTATTTTTTAAAATCACAACGCACAAAATGGGCAGCCGTGGCCTCTTCCCATAGCAAGCCGAGAGTGCGATATCGCTACGCGCAATCTCATTGGTCGACATAATTAACTTTACCCCCGGCAAGGTCAACTCAACTTAGTTGTTCTGTTCAAACTAATGATCCAGGGAGGGCCAGTTTAGATACATCTAGATCTAGTAACTGGATATTAAAGCTCACTTCTCGATTGTTTTCATTATAATTGAAAAAAAAAATCCATAAAGGCTGGAAATATTTAGGCACAAGGGTCGGAAGTCGGAAGGGACGTCATGCTGGGCTCAATTCAGAGTCCGAATATAATTTTTGTATATTTCTTTATTTTTAACCATTTTTAGAAAATAAGAATAAACTATTTTTTTCTAGTAACTGACACTGTGAAACGCTTGAATTTTGGTAGATTATCTTCACTCAATTAAGTTTTATGTTTGGATTATTGTTTTGTCCATCTGAACTATACATGTAGATCTATTACCAAGCTAACTCTGCTCTTTATTTCCGAACAACAAACTCCAAGCCGGCCAAAAATGACTTAGGCAATTGTCTTATCATGAGCGTGGCGATTAGTGTTACATTCCAATTGTTGTAGAGAGTACCTTTTGACTTTGGTGTGCGCCATGTCATTCCAGTGTAGTCGTGTGAATTCTTTAAAGAGGTAGATATGTCTGATCACTAATTTAGACGTCGTTACCCCCCCCCCCCCTTTGTTTGATGATACAGTTGGAATTGTCCTGGACGGCCACTCATTGTCGAGGAGAACAGTGGTTGTCTTACACAGGTGGACATCTTGGACTGAGTCATTATGATTTTTAAAAAACCCCACCAGAAGTGGCTAGGTGGGAAGTGACCGTTTGCACAGGTGTTGTCGTGGACAGGAGACTATTACGGCAGGTTCAACTGTCGGAAAAGGGAGATGTGCAGAGGCGAAGCGTCTATATAATCAAATAATCACTGCTTCCCTTCCTAATTTTGAAACATTGTCGCAGTCAAATTCACCC
>NW_004797396.1:885746-888771 GCF_000002075.1 Aplysia californica
TGAAAGCAGACAACAGAACATTGCTAGAGAACAGGAAAGGAGGTGAAAAGAGACAATTTTAGAGAAGAACATTTTTTGGTCGCTACCCGGATTCGAACCCGGGACCTTTGAATGAGAGGCCAACACCTTAACCTGTAGGCCACGAGAGCCCCACCAATGTCTAGTTTTACGTGTAAAAGTAAAACCTCGAAAGAATGCATACAAATATATCACTCTTTTTACAGTACGTTCCTTAACTTTTGTTGACTAGTTTACAAGCCTTTATTTAAGGCCAAAGGATAAAACCAGTTCAAGAAAAATATCTCTAATAAATACAATGCTGTGAAAGATGCAAAGGAAATAAAGTAGAGAAAAATAGAAAATTAACTGAGCATCTACCAAGATAAAGAATGTTATTTTTGGTCTGAGATAAATGCACGGACGGAGTAAACATTATAATAATATGTATATGAACCTAACGAATTTATTCTATAATGAAGTATTATAAAAGGGATATTCAGTGACGATAAAAGCCCCCGAGGTTGGAACCACTAACAGGCCATTCTGAACGAAAGTTGTTTCAGACAAAATACGTATATTTGAACGGACTTCAATGTGTAGTACATGTATCTATTTTCTCAACAACATTCGTTCTCTGTGAAGGGGCGAAATAAGAGACTTTAATAAAATAATCTCTTAGTGCGAAAATAATCCGACTGAAACAAAGTAGGACATTTCACAGACAGAGTTGCTGTTGTTCTAAGAAAAATTGTTACGTTTTCTCTACAATTAAAAAGACCCCAAAAATGACGTCAGTCGGACGACTCTTGACCAAGGAAATATGTAAAACTTAAGACTCAACGTGCGGAAACGTGAAAATGAGATAGCGGGCTCCAAAGTTGGGCAATAGCTTACGTCAAACCATACTCACTTCAGACATAAATTAAAATAAGATACTTGAAGGGATGTAGTTTAATAAGTACAGTCGAACCTGCTCTAACAGCTGCCTGTGAAAGACAATCACATGTACAAACAGCCACTTCCCACTTCCTCCAATGAGTACATTTTACCTCATAATGACACTGTATAAGAAGGCCACCTATACGTCTAATACGTCATTTTAGTTCTCTATTTTTATAGGTCGTCTTAAATTAAACAAGTTCGACCGCTTTTTAAAAAATGAAATGAAACCAAAACCACTAAACTTTCAAGGGAAAAAGATACCCAAAATGGCCACGTAGCCTTGAACAGTTCAGGTGCGAGTTACACCTGGTTAATTTTGAGTGGAGCTGACTTAAAAATTATAATAAAGAAGTCAGTAGGTGGTTAGCGGGTGCTCTGGTGTGGTCTGCTCCTTCTTTCGTCCTTATCTATCCTCCTTCTTTTTTGTGTTTGTTACTCTCTTGTAACACCTCTAATATTCGGCACTTATATGACCTTATTGTGTTGAAAGTGCCGTAGAGCGCTTACTAAAATTAAACAGAAGAAGTCAACTAGGTTTTTTCCCCCTTAGTTTGATGTGACGTAAAGGTCAACCAGATTTCACTGTTTCAAAATACACAGAACGAGAAAATGACTCCACTTTCCAGGGTTGGCAGTGATGGTGACCGATATTTCAACACTGAACCCCGCCGAGTACTTTCCAGACTCGTGGAAGCCACATATTTGGTGACGTAACTACTTTATTACGTAGTGCACCTGATGGACTCTCTCTCTTTGACTCTCTCTCTCTCTACCTCCCCCCTCTCTCTCTCTCTCTCCCTTTCTCACTCTGTCTATCTGTCTGTGTGTCTGTGTGTCTGTGTGTCTGTCTGTGTGTCTGTCTGTCTATCTGTTAGTCTCTCTCTCTGTTTTGCTCTGTTTCTCTCTCTGTTTCTCTCTCTCTCTCTCTCTCTCTCTCTCTCTCTCTCTTCTCTGTCTCTGTCTCTCTCTCTCTCTCTCTCTATCTATCTATCTATCTATCTATCTATCTATCTATCTATCTATCTATCTATCTATATTTGCCCCCCCCTTCTCTATCTATCCATATCCATATCGTATACTTACTCCGGTGCATACGTATTTCTATTATAATATGTGCCACGACACGGTAGAATCGGGCAATCGTCAATTTTTAGGTAAATGGAGTTATTTGTATAATCTGAAAGGATGTTTATTTGCCTTGTATTTGATGAAAAAAGTAACCATTTAAAAAAAAAAGAATTCGAGATATTTACCATATAAGGAGGTAGGGTTGCCTGGTTTCAGAAGTAAAATTATCGAGAAAATAGCCGCCAAAGTTTGGTGATTTCCATAACTCAAGAGTCCTTGGAAACTGCTAATAAAAAGAAGAATTATAAGCTGGCTGAAAAATGCTGATTTTTTTCGATTTCATTATTTTGACGAGCGCCTGATTTCACCACGATGTCTCACCTATGATCATTGTAATGCATTAGTATGCTTCCCTAGAAACTCGCTATCTATCTGCGTCCATGTCGTGCAGCACGACCCGATTGGTCCCATGGACAAATAGGTCAATAGGTTAAAGGTCGCTCTTCTCCACCGTCCCACAGCAAATTCAGCAGAACCAGCTCTAACTAACAGCCACCTGGCTACCGTAGAATTACAAAGTTCTAACTGACATTTTTGGCAGATTTGACTTGCAAGACCAAGAGGTCGGAAACTAAATGTTCTATCTCCTCTATCAAAATCGTAAGGTTAAACGGAGTGGTTATTAAGATATTCAAAGAATTGCATTCGAAAAAGCTTGCAATGATGTGAAAATTTTTGACGTCTTATTTCTCAAAACTGGGTACTGAGCTGAAAGAACACTGCAATTTTAAGGCAGTGACCTGTTCAAAACATTCTCCTATAAAAAAAGACCACTTTCCCCCTTCCCCTTTACTTTTTCACCCTTATGTTACAATGTCACGTACAGCCGAAGATATCTACCTGTCTAAGACAACAATTCTTCTCCTTGATATTGGGTGGTCGTCTTTGATGATTTCTACTGAACATTTGTATGTGTTCATGTGTGTGTGTGTGTGCGTGTGTGTGTGTATATATA
>NW_004797396.1:890223-892149 GCF_000002075.1 Aplysia californica
ACACACACACACACACACACACACACACACACACGCACACGCACACACACACTCTTTCTGTCATTCTTACCGTCACACTCTCTGTTCCCTCCTCCTCTCTCTTCCTTCTCCTCTCTCTTCCTTCTCCCCTTCGCTCCCATTCTTTGTCTCCTTCTCTCTCTGCCCCCTTCTTTCTCCCCCTCACTCTCTTTCTCTCCCCCTTACTCCCCCCTCCCTCTCTCACTCAGTGAATTCTTTATGTATGGCCCACCCCACGTCGTTTTCTGTCTATCTGTGCATCAGAAGCCAGTTTGCTCCCACTGTTCAGAAACGACAAAAAGGTACAGCTGAAACATCTTCGTTTAGGGTGCTCCTATTACCGTTCGAGAATCGGAACACTCATCTCATTGTACCGATCGTTCTATATGTAGCTTTTTAAAGTAGGTACATTCTCTCGCACTGATACATTCGCAAACATACACAAATACGCATCCATGCACTCACTTTCACATCCACAGGTAAGGGGCTGTTCAAATATAATCTTACACCTGGAAAGAGGGGGGTCCTTGGACCAATGTAATATTACACTTTTGTGAGGTGAAAAAAATAAGGAAAGGAAGGGTGGCCTTGGTCAAGTATTGCTGCATTGAAGAGGCACAGGGCTTTACACAGGAAAAAATGGAGATTGAAGAAGAAGAGGAGAGAAGAAGAGACACGAGCAGGAAGTTGGAACAGGGCCCATATGTTTGGAAGACAGCTCAGCAGATGCCCCTGTTTTAAAAAATATTTTTGACAAGATAATGAACACTGCCTTTGTTGATGATAACTAATTTCACTTTTTGTTTTAAGCATAATGATCAGTAATAACAGATACAGTGGAATCCTGATAAAGTAAACTCTTGCTTACAGTCAACACCTCACTGTGGTACCGTTTCTTACCTTATTTGTATGAGTTATTGTGTTTCTGATACATGTACAGTCAATTGCTTGAGTGTTAACCTTGCGTAAAGAGAACAATTTGGGGCTAAATCCCAAGATGAATTCATTTAATTTAAGAAGAGATATTTAGGTCCTGAGTTAGCGGTGTACACACCTCCAATTACTTTGTTCACACATTATCTCTTGTTTTGGTGACAACTTCAGAATTATACTCCCTGAAATTGAGCTAACATCTTGTTACCAGGTACTTTGTAATTTTGTAGCTACCATCTTCAGTTTTCAATGGCGAGTAGTACAATGGATCAAGACAACCTAGCTCAAAGCAACACATTTTTTTCGGTCCTGAATTCCACTATAATATATTTTATTTGTTATTAGGCGCTTTTGAAATTGACATGTCTTAATTATTTTCGTTATTAGTAAGAAAGGGTGTATGCAATATTTTGCTTGAATGATCTACTCTGTTTTATTTTTTAGTAAATGTAGAACTGCATATTATTATGGGCATACGTATGATATCTGTGTATGTGTTCCGCGAAATTTACCGATCTTAGATCGCGCTGCATGTTTTAACCATCGTATCATTGCATGGCAATCTTAAGAATGTGGGGCAATTTTAAGATTGCGCTGCACGTTTTAACGGTTTTATAATTGTATCTTTCTTGTGAGCTCTTCAGTTTCATATCTAATTTTAATTTTAATTTTAATATTTCTGCACTTTTGAAAATATACGTGAATGTTCTTTGATGTGAGTAAAAGAATAAAGATGGAAGTGAATTTTGCGATCGTTAAAATATGCAGCGCAATCTTAAGATTGCCGCGCAATTATACGTCGTTAAAACGCGCAATCTTAAGGCGCAATCTGTAAATTACGCGGAACATATTATGCATGTTCTTAATGAATATTATGGAAAGCGCATGGAAAATGATTGTATCACGGATTTGTGCGATATAATGTCATACTATTAGTATTATAATAAGCGAACAATGTAATATTACGGGGGGGGG
>NW_004797396.1:893430-894677 GCF_000002075.1 Aplysia californica
CTTACTTACTTACTTACTTACTCACTCACTCACTCACTCACTCACTCACTCACAACCTCACTCACTCACAACCTCACTCACTCACTCACTCACTCACAACCTCACTCACTCACCCATTCACTCACTCACTCACTCACTCACTCCCAACCTCACACACTCACTCACTCACAACCTCACTTACTCTCTCCTTATACCATCAGGTACTTCGGAGAACAGTCGACGTCACACTTGCCTGTTCAGGGGCCATGTTCTCTAATCTCGGCACATCCAGGCCCTGAGTAATTGCCTCATCCCTAATTGTGCCTCTATAGCTTCCAGTTGGTCTACCTCTTTTTCTTTTTCCAGTTGGTCTCCAATACCATGTTTTATGAAGATTTTTCTCTGGGGATTGACGACGGACTAACAACCCGTCTCGTAAAAATTTACTTATTGCTGAAACGGAAAGCAGAAAATGAAACGACCAGGTTTCTGAGGCTAAAATGTCGTACTGCTTACCTATTTGTACAATGGACATTGTGTAAGGCGGCCCCCCATTGTCGAAGAGAAAAGTGGCCTTCTTGGACATGTGAACTTCTTACACAATGCCATTATGATGTTTCTAAAACATACGCAAGGGAAGAAACGGGTTAAGTAGCCGTTTGTACAGATGATTGCCTTATGTAGGTGGCTGTTACAAACTCATGATGGACACAAGCATCCCCGCTGTACATCTTGCACCAACAGCGACATACCATGGTTAGAGAGCAGGGAAGGAGGCGAAAGAATTACATTTTAGAGAAGAAAATTTCGTCGCTGTCAGGTTTGGAACCTGGGACCTATTGGATGAGAGGCAAACACCGTAACCTCTAGACCACGAGAGCCCCCTTCAAAATTAATATATTATATGTATAAAATATACACTTCCAATCAGATTCAACCCTCTTTGCCCCCTCCACTGGGCTCCTGACTTTCTGCAGCCTTTCAACTGCTACTCCTTGGCTCCTTCTTACTGATGTCTTTCAGCCACACCCCTGGTCTTCTGGCGAAAAATCTCGGAAGTCCAGTGTATAATTTGCGCACGTTAAAGATTCCTTGGTGGTCTGACCTGACCATCAATGATATATTTATAGAGGCACCAGCCATCCATGTCCAGGTGCTGTTTTAGCCTCTTTTTCCTGTATGCGGATTAATAATATCTTTTTGCCAATTTATTGGTTCCGTTTCTATGTACCCCATATCTATTGTTCTCAACCTGGAAATCGCCTATA
>NW_004797396.1:895657-898183 GCF_000002075.1 Aplysia californica
TGTGTGTGTGTGTGTGTGTGTGTGTGTGTGTGTGTGTGTGTACTACGTCAATCCGACAGTTTGTTTGACTACTAATTACTTCACCGATTATAATTGTCATGAAAGCCCTGTTCGATTGTGTGACTCTCATCAAGTAAACAAAGGGTGTGTCCGCCATTGTTGCTCTAATTGCACTGGTCCCAGACTCGGACTCGCTCCGAGCTAATAAGAAACCCTACCGCCGATTCCACAGGCTAAGGTTTGAGCGGATCGATACGAAAGTGCTTATCCACGAACGCACGAGCTTCAGTGACGTCACAAACTCTGACGTCAAACCAGAAAGTTGGGACTATTTTTTCCAAAAAGTTTTAAGTTATTCGACGATTAAAAAAAAAAAAGTTTAGTTTTAGTATGAGTTTTACGGCACTTACATCACATTTAGGTCATATAACAACCGAGAATTAGAGGCGATACGATCGAGAGAGTAACATGCAAGGAAATGACGGAGGAAAGCAGATAATGACGACATATGTTTGATAGGGAAGAATAAGGAGCAAACCACACCAGAGCTCACGTCAACCACCCACCTAGACGGTAACGACGGCAACAGAGAATACAAGAGAAGTCATGTACAGAAACAATCCTTTTGAATAGGGTAGACGTGAAGAGATTATAATACTAGAAGTCGCGTCAGTGACGTCACACGTGTCAAACGTGTCTTCTTACCCCCCAAGGGCATGGCCGGCGCGCCCCCATTTACCTGAACAATGTGAGCCCCGAGCCTGTTCCCCCATGAGCTCTAGTATGTGTATGTATAACATACATCTATGATGTATAATTAAACAACGCCCTGCCCTCACATTACAGTGCAAGCTTGGGGGTTTCCCCCTTAGACCGTCGTGCGTCTTCACGTGAGTCGCTGAAATCAATGATTACACCTCTCCTTGCCATAGTCTCTACTACTTGTGAAGTGTTCCGGTCTTGTGTATGGGTGGTTGGCTGGTGCCCTTGTGTGGTGTGTTCCTTTTTTCCGTATTAAGCATTTATCGTCCTTATGTCTCCTCCTTTTTTTGTTTGAATGCTATTCTCTAGTAACGCCTCTAATCTTCGGCACAGTATTGTGTGCCTAAGGCAAAAGTTCTGTGACAGTCCGAATTCTTAGTCTGGGATTATATATTATGTTATTGTAGACGTCAACTATTGACTTCCCAGTAGTATTGTAATGACTGCTTCTTTTATGCAGAGGAGTCCGCTTAAACCGAACACGTTAACCCGAGAACAGCGGTAAACCGACAGAAAATAAAATCCCTGCCTAATAAAGCAAGTGTTATTTTAATATTCGAGTATGCACGGGTGGTGTAGAATGGTGCGATGTTTCATTTTGGCACGAAGTGGAGTCGTGACGCATTTCTTCATTCATTTCTGAGAATAGCCTATTTTGGATTGCAGTTGTCCCCATAATGACTTTCACTCATTCATCATCTTCTCAAAACAGAATATTACGTCTTGTTTTTGGTAGATATTGCTAGAATCGAGACACGAGGTGAACAATAACTGTAGAATTGAACTCATGATAAAAAAAATAATAATAACTGTCTACAATTTGACTTGAAACTCTTTAAGGTAACTATTGTTAGCCCACCATCTCATTTGAAGATGCGTTTGCTTATAGCTAGCTACCCCACCTTTTGAAATAAAACGGACTATAGAAACACGTTGGCCTTTTTTTTAGGTCTCCAAACTCATGGGGCATCGAAACACAGGTGTTCCTGAATTCACTTCTTTGGCAGCAAAAACGTGTACATGTATGCACCCATGTGGTCACCACGGGTCCTGAAGCATAGTAGCATTTTGCAATTTGTTTTCGGCTCAACACGTTTTTTTCCCAAACTGCCTTGCCAAAATATGCATTTTTCGTCAATCTCATGTTTACATGTCTAAAGGCATTAGTAAGTGTTTTCCCCATGTTTCCCTAGAACAACCTATTAATCAATCAATCAATCAATGCCTTTCACCCATGGCAGGGGGAAGGCCATATGTAAACTCCTTCCATTTATATCTGTCCTGAGCCATCCTTCCAAGCTCGTTCCAAGTGAGCCTCATCTCTCATATGTCCCTTTTCACCCATCTCCTCCGTGTTCCCTGTGGCCTACCCCTGCCTCGTGCTAAAGGGTCCTATCGTTCCACGATCCAATCTGAAGAGACTTGGACGTGGATGATGGTGGAGGCTTCTGCCCAGCAGCTTCCTTTCGGCTTTCACTGCCTCGTATCCTAAACTCTCAATTCGGAGAAGATCCACGACCAGCCAAGCAAACATTATTAATAACGTAAGCAATATTGTTTGTCTGTCACCTCGTGAAGAAGAAGGTCGACCCAATCTTTCGAGCCCGATTGCAGATTCGAAAGAGAGACAAGAGAGACAAACAAAAATAGGTAGAAGTGTGAGTCTTATAGATCGACAGAGGCGAGAGTGAGAAAGGTTGCGAGAGAGAAAGAGGGATAGATGGAGAGAGTGAGAGAAAAACGGAGAGAGAGAGAGAGAGAATA
>NW_004797396.1:898859-899908 GCF_000002075.1 Aplysia californica
CCATCCAACTATTCAGCAATAATGATTATGCTGGCTGTCGTAAATGCAGAGGTGTTACCTCCTTGATTTGTCATCTTGTAGTTCTATAGTGTGGTATTGTATGGTATAACGTGGTTTGGTATTGTATGGTATAACGTGGTTTGGTATTGTATGGTACGGGTTAATCGCCCCTTCCTTTTAAAGCGGTATAATTTGTAACGAAGCTATAGCTCCAAAATTATCTATGTGATGACGCGCATTCTGGTCATTTGACAACTATTGAAGACGAGCCTGTTTTGGTGGCACTTTAAAAGGGAGCCACTCGGGCCACTAGAGGTGTCACCTCTGACTCAGAGGTTGACCTGTAGAAACCTTCCATCCTTAACGGCCACGAGCTGCTGTTGCATATTCTGCTATACCCAGGCCAGTTCATGTTCTTAAATTGTCCGTCCATGTTACGCTCTCTCTTTCCCTGGCTCTCTGCCTCACATCCTTCCTTCAAGCACCTCTTTCACGATAGTCTCGTGTCGTTTTAAGTGGCCAAAGTATTGTATTTCTCTACTTTATTATTTTATTCTGCAGGGTTTGTCTTGTGTGGAGAATCTGGCTCAACACATTTGTTGTTGTTGTTGTTGTTGTCGTCGTCGTCGTTGTTGTTGTTGTTGTTGTTGTTGTTGTTGTTGTTGTTGTTGTTGCTGCTGCTTTTTTGTTTGCTTTCCAGCTAATTTTGGCCATTCTGCGGTAGCACCACATCTCAAAAGCAGCTTTATTTTGTTTTCTTCTTTCCTGTTTTTAAGTCCTGGTCTCAGCACCATATATGGGGACAATGTAGCAAAAATGAGCATACCTTTGTTATATATGCAGATTTTTTCAGAGGGTGGTTGGAGGGTGCTACTAGTAGGTCCTACTTCTTTACTTTCCCTCTGTTTTTTTGTCTGCCTGTTTTACTTGTTTCCCAACACTAAGTAAATGGCCATTATTGTGTCGATGTTCTGCTCTTTACTCAAACTCAAACGTGCTCATATGACCTTATTCAGTTGCGAGCGCCGTAAAAGACTTACCCCCCCCCA
>NW_004797396.1:900135-908800 GCF_000002075.1 Aplysia californica
CCCCCCCCAAACAATTTCGTACTGCTGATTTGTGTGTGATGGTGTGAAATGTTCAGCAGCTTTGTCTTTGGTCTGCTGCTGATCAGATATAATTATGGCACGGTGGGTGAACTTAGTATCTGAGACATCCTTAAAGGATCGATCCATTTCCAATACAGAGCCAAGTAGGCGGAGAGCCCTTCATCATCATCATTGCCCTTCTCTCCCTGGATCAGGGTAAAGGCCTCGAACAAACACTTTCCACCTTTCCTTATCCTGGACTAGCCTGTTGATGGTATACCGTGTCTTCCCATATTTCTGTACATCAATTTCAGGGAGCCATGAGATTCTCCAAACAATCCAAGTTCACAAACAGTCCTTGGGGGATTCGAACGAGAGTCACCTGCACTATTCCAAAGCATGACGCCAACTGAACTAACAGCGTACACGTGAAGTCCGTCATTGTTTTACGGTGGGGGTGCCAGTTCTTTTCCCCTTCAATTCAAGCCACAAGTCACCGTGACCTTTAATTTTTAAAATGCTTTCTTTTTTCGCTATAGAAATATTCTCCTCTGCAGATTTATTGATCATCGCCCGACATTGAAAGACGAGCTGTTATTACTGGAATAGCTCGTACGTTTCATCAGGTCGTTTTAGCCACCGTCAACTCTTACAAGTCGGTGGCCTATTCCCTGTTTTGTTGCAGCACGTTTTTAATTTCTTAAAAACACATTTTAATAAGAGTTTTACAAAACATGCAACTCAATAAGGTCATATAAGTGCCGAAGATTAGAGTTATTACATAAGAGGGGGAAAAACCACACAAAAAAGGCGGATGGAAATGATGGCCATGGATGTTTCCTAGGAAAAAGGAGCAAAGCGCACCACCGCAGAACGTTTAGTTAGTATTTCAATTTCATCGTCAAAAAGACAGATTTTAATCTGCACGTTTGTTTTACCCACCAATACGTTCAGAAAAAACAACAACTTAAAGACCTTGAGACAACCTTCTTTCTTTCTTTCTTTCTTTCTTTCTTTCTTTCTTTCTTTCTTTCTTTCTTTCTTTCTTTCTTTCTTTCTTTCTATCTTTCTTTCTTTCTTTTTCTTTCGACATGTCTATCTCTTTTTTGTTTCTTTCTTTTTTCTCTCCCACCTGTCTATCTTTCTTTCAATTCGCGACCCCCCCCCCCCTCCTCTCTTCCTCCCTGTCGCTCTTGGAGCAAATCCCACTGATGGTTTGACACAAAGTGGACTTGCCTCCCTTGTTTGTATCTCTCTTCCTTCCTCTGTGGTGACGCGGATGCCGTCTCCAGGAATCGACCGTGTTTTGTCCTCACTGCTTGCTGGAGGAAGGTAGCTCTTTATCTTTTTTTTTTTTTTTTTTTGGTAAGTGTTTCACGGCGCTTACAACTGCATAAGGTCATAATATGAGTGCGCGGGACACATTAAACATTTTCAGTTTGGTAGGAATTAATTTTGAAATTTTGTCGGGTGGGGGCCGAAGCCTACTCTTAACGATTTCAGGACCACCAAGAGATCTTTATCGTGCTTAACGTGCATATGGGACCTCTGAGATTTTTTTGCCCCTATCCGAGAAGACTAGGTGTTCAATCTTACCTACCATAAGATCAAGGGTGTGGCTGAAAGACAGCAGTAAGAAAGAGGCTAGGAGTGGCAGTAGAAAGGCTGCTGAAAGAGTCAGGAGCCTAGAGGAAAGGGACAAAAGGGGAGGGGCAGAAAGTGGAGACGAAAGCAGGTGACAGAACATGGTTACAAATCAGGACAGGAGGTGAAAGGAGAAAATGTAAAAGAAGAACATTTTACCGTCGCATTTGGGTTTCGAGCCCGAGACCTATTGAATGAGATGCGAACACCGTACATCTAGATGACGAGAGCCCCTTGACACGAATGTGCTCTTCAGGAATCGACCGTGCTTTCCCCACACTGCTTGCAGAAAGGAGTTCTTTCATCATCATCGAGTGCCAGATCTGATACAGACATCGACGATCATGGCTCTCAATTCAGTCATTCGGTCCGATGCTCTTAAAACAGCTACATTACTCTGATCTTTCCCTTTACCCGTTTGTTTAGGTTCTCCAAGTAGGTTGCTCTTGGCCCTCCCCTGCCTCGTTTGCTTTCAATTTTGCCAGTGAGAGCTAGATTTTCAAGACCTTGTTGTCTATTCAGGTATCCCCCAAAAAACTGCATTTGTCTTTTTCCTGATTATTTTCAACAGTGAGTTCTATATTTGCAATAAATTATTACGTAGCTGTCTCGCAGTGAAATGGGAAATGCGCATGAACAAGGTACGTTATGAGCGGACAAGTGGCTACATGTTTTACATGAATTAATGCTTTATGGGCCGATTTACGGGTGGACGGTTGGACTGATTAAAGGGTTGTTAGATGAGCGAACGGTGGGGGAAATTAATGATGAATGAATTGATTGATAGATGAAAGAGTGTTTGAAATTTTTTAGCCGATGGATGAATGAAATGACCCAATAGATTTATTGATTGGTATGCCGACAGTTGCTGGAAAAACAGACGTCTCAGCTCCTTCAGGATCGGATGTGTTGCTTTATGTATTATTCTGATGTCAATTGTAGTTAAATTTCTCGATGCTGATGGTTGTTTTGTTGAGTTTTTGGGGGGGTCGGAGAGGGGGGGGGGCGACGTCACTGATAGTTTCAGGACCGGGTATGTTGCTTCGAAGCATTATTGTGATGTCGATTGTTACGTTAAATTTCTGGAAGTTGTTGGTTTAGAGCGGGGGGAAGGGGGCGACACCATTGGTAGTTTCAATTTCTTAACTATTCCTGTATTTTATCTGTCTGTTCATCTTGTGTTATCTAAGAAGTATGTGACTGTTATTGTGTCCCATGCTTCTCGTTACTCGAACTATACCAAAGTTATAGGACGGATTTGTCAGTTTCTCCCGTAGACTCAATCAGAGGTATTCACAGCAATTGTAGCAACGGCAAGGACAACAGCAGCAGCAACCAAAACAACAACAAAAAGAACAACAACAATAAAAACTACAACAACAGCAACAATAACAATAACAACAACAAAAACAAAAACAAAAACAACAACAGGAGCAACAACAACAATAACAACAGAAACAGAAATGTCATCAATGGCCCACCATGATCACTGACCTCCTACAAAAGTTCACTAAAAGGATCTACATATTCCTAACTGTCGTGTCCTTGTGTCCACAGACCAGTGATGGCGGAGACTAGCAAGTCTCCAGACGGAAATGATGACCCTAACGAGCCGTTTTTTCCAAACTGCCGCAGTCAGCGAGTCCGATCCAGGTCAACAGGAAACTGCAGCAGCACGGCGTTCTACCAGAAGCTACTGTTCTTTGAGCGGAGCAGGCAGGGAGAGAATGCGGCTGCAGTACAGGCAAGTGACAACGAGTGTCGAACCCGGGCGCCACACCACCCCACCCGAGCTCCTTCCCCGCGGCCTGGGAGAATTGCCGGTCCTGTTATCGCGGGCAGGGGCGTTAAATCTGCAGCTGCGCATCATCGTCATGGGTCCAGTTCCTTTCCCTCGAAGATTCCTTCAGCTTCGTCGGAGGTCAGGGGCCGACATGTGGATGATTCAAGTAGAGCTAGTAAGCCTGCCGGTGATGAAAGAAAGGGTGGTAGTCATAATAGCAAGAGTGCTGTCGTTGCTTCCCCAATCGGAAATGCTTCGAGTCATTCTTTTGGTCGTGTACTGCCTGTCGAAGATGCCAGCCCTCAAGTCCTTTATGCCACCCGTCCCAGCTCGTCCAGTGCCGCTCCATTCAGACGCCGGTTCGGCTCCGATTCTTCCGATTCCACGAGTTCGTTCTTACAGCTCGCCACACGGCGTCGTGAGCAACACATTGATGCTGTGTCCGACATAGCAACGGAATTACCTTCTTCTTTTAGGCCTCTCTTGTCTCCACCTTCTTCCCCTGTCGCCTCGTCGTTCAACTATCCAGCGTCGTCAACAGTTCTCGTAGCACGCACTTTGACCCATGCTTCATCTTCAATCTCCGCCCCGCCCCTTCCTGCCACGCCCCTTCCTACCACGCCTTCTTCAACGTCAGGATCAACGTCAAAACGTGCTCCTGTCGCCATTGTTTCTTCTTCAGCAACACACATCTCGTCGCCCCCATCCCGCACAACTACTCCCAAAGTCATTGTTTCGGTGCCATCAAATTATCCAGCAACATTTAGCTCACAGAGCGGTAAACACCGTCCTTCACTTGTAGCACGCCAAAATAAAATTTCTCCTTCTGATCCCGTAGAAACTTCTTCCTCCCCAGAACTGCGCCTGTCTCAGTGGCCGTCTTCGTTGCAATCAATTCCAATACTCCCATCTCTGCCTTTACCGAGAACACCCCCACCGTCACCATCGCTGTCCCTGTCACCGTCACCATCACCGTCACCGTTACCGTCGCCGTCACCGTCCGTCGCGGCGTCTTCAACGACGTCATCAAATCTCCACTGTGATCTTTCCGCCCCATCGTTCACAAACCAGCGTGCAAGACTTCCTCCTTCTTTTTCGTCGTCAGATCATGTCCACTCTCGTCAGTGTGACGTCACAGAGGGCAGCAGTCACAGAAGCAGACCTAGCGAGGTGGTCTTTCCTTGTTTTGAGTCGTCTGCCTCCTCCCCGGTGCAATTTGAATCTCTTCCTCATAACAACAACAACAGCAGCAACAGCCACAGCAGCAGCAGCAACAATAGCATCAGCAACAACAGCAGCAGCAACAACAACAACGACAACGACGTCGTGCTCTGTGACCGCGAAGCTCCCAGCCAGCAGCACCAGTCTTCGTGGCGGCTCCGGGCGACCGAGTGTCACTCCGAGGGTTCTGGGGGCGAGCACTTCCTCAGCCGGAGCACCTCGCCGGGCTGCTTCTCGGACTGCGCCAGCTCCACCACCAACCCGGACTGGGACTCCCCGTCTCGTAGCTCTAGTGTGGCCGTGTGCCCGAGCCCCGTGTCAGAGCCGGCTGACCATTCATCCGCGGCGCCACTTACCAGCGATTCGCTGCTCTTTGCCAAGAAAAGGTCGACGGCGAGTATTAACCTGAGCAGCGTGTCGCAAAAGGATAAGAAATCTGGGAGGCAAGGGGGCCGAAAGATCCACGTGATCCGATCTGCACGGTCGGTGCCTCATTTACCTGCAGATACCAAACCGAGACTTGACGAGTGGCTGAAGTCCGTGATGAGGCTACAGCGAGAGCAGCAGTCGGCAGAGAGGGACTGGGCGTTTCCAGACGACAACGAACACGTCACAGGGCAGAGGTCAGAGGCCGGGTGTAGCACTTGTCCCCTGTCTTATCCCATGGATGATACCTCTGTTTCATTTAAAAGCACGCAGTCGTCAACTTGCGATGATAATGATGACTTTAGACTGTCCATTAAATCCTCTCAAAGGCGCTGGTCATCCATGGGAATAAACACAGACATAAGTCTTCTCCGCTCCGATTCAGAACATGAAGAAATGCAACACCAATCTGACGCCTCAGTGGCTGGTTATAATGCGAAAAACGATCGAGTTTTAGAAGCTGCAGTTTCGCATTTGCCTCCGAGATCGAGTGATGTTTGTTGTCCTTACTGCTGCTCCTCCCACAAAGACCAGCTATGCTCACATCTGCACCTCAGCCGTGGTCAAGCTTCGAATACCGAGTCAACTTCGCAAATCACCGAAGTTCATGCACATGCAGCTAAGGCGGATCGAGGAGACGATGGAGCAAAGGATGCTATGCCGCATTCAGGGATTACAATTTGCGTCACTGGAGAAGACGAGAATAACGAGTCGTCGCCTCGTCCACCCTCATGGTCAGATGAAAGCAGTGGCGATCTGACCGCAGGTTGCTCTCACCAGGACCCCGCTGTGGACACCCCGTCTCTTTCATCAGCGGGACATTCCGGCGACCTGGATTTCCTTGCGGTCAGTCGTACACCGTCGTGGCGACAACAGGGTGGTGCAGGCTCTAGAACTCTCGGCCCGTTAGACGACCCACAGCAGATTTTGTCCAAGCTCCCTTTATCCCCGCGCAGTAGTATCGGCAGCATAAGCAGCGTCTTTTCCACAAAGTCCAGCAATGCGGACTCAGCTGTTGACATGGGGCCCCCGGATGATGACCACGATCATGACCTTGACTTTGTGGAGTTCCTGGCAAAACACCAACCTCGATTTCCATTACTCTATACCCCTCCTCCCACATCTGAAAAAACGTCAGAACAACAGCAGCAACAGCAACCGCAGCTGTTGAAGCATCAGCAGCTGCGCCACCATAATGATGTTTTTCTGCATCACAATAGCCAACAACAACAACAACAACAACAACAACAACAACAACAACAACAACAACAACAACAACAACAACAACGACTGCCATCCCAACAAAAGCTTGTACGCTCTCAGAGGCTGCAAAATTGGCGAAACGTAAGCAATCTCGATTCACTGTCACATCTTCACCAGAAGAAGATTCAAACAACAGACCTCGCTTTGTCCTCCCCGGTAAACCCGTCAGATCCTTCAAACACAGCTATTCATATGTCAACCTCTGACGTGCCATGTCCACTCCAACCAAAACCTTCTGACATTTCTCCCCAAGGGAATCGCCCTTCAACACCTTTCCCTTTGGGTCGTGTAGGAATACCGAAACCACCTTCTCTCCATATCTCGAGTCATACACACGACAATTGTCCACCCTCGGATTTCGTCGTGCCCTCTGTACTTCATAACCCTAATATAGCGGTCGACTCATCTGATCACAACCGCAGCCCACTTCTATCTCAACATCGGACCCCCCTCGGGTTCCATGTGGGCGTCTCCAAGTCTGTTCCCACCTCTCCTACACACAGACAGCACGGGGAAACCGTCACTTCTAGCGCGTCACACAAAGTCTTCCAGCATGGTTTCCCTGGCCGAGAATACGAAAGCAACAACTCCCTGGACCTCATCGGTGAACCCTTGAAAGCCCAGCGTTCAAGCAGGTCACTCACCTCACTAGACCAACTCTCTTCGTTGCCGTCCAGCCTTGAAAGGAGTTCCATTCACAACTGGCAGACTTCGTTTTCATCTTTTCGTACCAACTCTTCCAGCGATGAACTCCCCTCCCACCCGACTGTTATATCTCTGGAGGCACTAGAGCCCTCCGACTTCAGACCTATAGATTCGTCGCGTCAGCTCATAATGAGTCCAAAGATTCGGAAATCCGAATATCAGACCTCAAATGTCGATAACGTGAACTCTCAAAATTACCTTCAAAATACCGACAGCCAGCACTACCATGATACAACTATTGAATCTTCCCAACATCATCAACACCATTGTCATTTCCTTCAACTTACTCAGCAGCAGCAGCAGGAACAGCAACAGCAGCAACAACAGCAACAGCAACGACAGTTGCTTTTGGACATGAACGGAGACGGACAAGTGACCTCCCCCATACCCGCCTTTACCGTCAGTGATCACAGCGAACCGATCAATGAATTCCTCCACCCTGAATTCCGTGATGTCCCGTCCCGCCCCGTCTTCCTATTGGGCGACAGCGATACCGAGTCCATCGCTCCGACCTCGTCAGGCAGCAGTAGCCCCTCCTTCCGTAGCCTGTCTCCCCAAAGCCCCTTCAATGGAAACCGTACTTCTGGAAGTCCCAATTTCCTAGCACCTCATCAGGACTTACGACGTACAAGCTCCGCCTCCTCCGTCTCTTCGGAAACGTCAACGTGTTCTACCTGCACCTTGTATTCGGACACAGATGGAGACAGACCTCCTCAGCGGAAAAAGGTAAGTTATTACATAACCGTGTTTACGGTGTGCATGTACTTGGTTTCTGTTTGTGTTCTTCTGGTGGTTGGCGGGTACTTTCGTTAGTTTGCTTCTTCTTTCCTATCAAGCATCTATCGTCCTTATCTTTCCTTCTTCCTTCCGTTGAGTGCCATGTGCAACATCTTTAATCTTCGGCAAGTATGTGACCTATTTGCGTAGCGAGTGCCGTAAAACTCTTACTAAAGCTATTCTAAAATTGTATGGTGTGCTCTTATTTGTCTTCATTGTAACTTTCTTCCTAATTAACCAACCTGTTCCTGTCTAAACATGACCGTTGTCTTTCTGGCTAGTCTCTATCCACAACTCATTGTCTGTCTGTCTGTTGTTATTTAAATTTGCCTACTTGTCTCTCACCATGACTTGCTGTAATTTTTTATGGTTAGCGGGTGCTCTATTGCGTTTTGCTTCTTCTTTCCTATCAAACATCTATCGTCCTTTATCTCCTCCTTCCTTTCTTTGTATATTATTCTCTAGTAGCACCCATGATTTTCGGCACTTGCTACTTCACTTATTTGAAGCCAAAAAAGCTGTCCTGTTTCTTTTTTAAGTCGCTGTCAGTCTGTTCATCTTTCTCTGCCTCTGTGTGCCATAGGTTGTTTCGATTCGATGCCCGTTTCCCGTCCTGTTAAAATTCTTCCTGCTTATTTTGGGCGAGAGATTATAAATCAGTTAGCAGAAGTCCGCGTTTTATAACACACCTTGACATAAGATTGTTTGGTCAACGTTTTTCACCCAGGAACTTCAATTATCGATCCGTAATAGTCGGAGAGAGAATTGCATTCGAACCAACTGGAGTGAGTTTGCTTAACACATGGTGCTACATATGAATGACACACACACACACACACACACACA
>NW_004797396.1:909790-911006 GCF_000002075.1 Aplysia californica
ACACACACACACACACACACCCCGCCTCACTCCTCCCCCAAAGGTTTTCTTTCTTTATCATGTGCACACCTTCACCTCAAAAAGAGGGTTGAGCTTGGCTGTCATGCGGGAGATGTAGGTTCGAATGTCAGATCTGACGGGACGACAATCTTGCATTTTGATTGCTTAGGAAGTGTTTGTAGCTCAGCGTACGCCTTTTTCGAAGTTCCCGTGATTGAAATCCAGCCTCTTTCTTGTGTCGAAAATGGCACTATACACTTCATCTGATGGCGACTATCAGTGAATTATAAAGCTCAGTGAATTTTAAAGCTCAGTGACTCGATTTTCTTTTTAAAAAAATTAAAATAGGGTCAGTGGTCATAAGATCACTCTTGTCTGTGTCATATTTTTTTTCAATTGTTGTAATACTAATAAACTTATGTTCAATAATTGTGCATCTGCTGTGGTAGAAAGTTACTCGAAATTCATAATATCTCCCGGAAAGATTAGATTTTTCAGTTAATCGTCTTCTGTTCCATGTGACAAACAGCACAGGCGTCTTTTTGATTGGTGTATATTATCGAAATTCAAATTCTTAATGTTTAAAAAGCTAGAATAGATGCATAAAGTATTTACAAATGAAAAAAGAATGAAATTTTTTTTCTTCTCTCTTGAGTGATCATTGTGATCATTCGTCGTGTGGAAATGTGAACCCTCTGTAGAATGGTCCTCTTGTTTCAGTTCTGCGATTGACTTCGAGAAGTGGGTGGTTGACAAGTGCTCTGGTGTGGTTTGCACCTTCATTTGCACCCGACACCCATCGTCCTTATCTCATCTTTTTTTTGTATGAAACTCTCTTGTAACACCTCTTGTCGTCACCATTTTTATATGACCTAGATCCATAAGGTTGATACAATTATTAAAAGAATTGAAGTTTTTTGTTCTCTCCTGGAAAATGTTGCCTTTTGGGCTTAGAACGTTTTAACAGCTTGCAATTGTAATAAAAATTAATGTTCCAGTCCAACGTGAAAGGCAAAGACCCTCAAGTAATAATTTCGTCGAAGTCAGTCAGTGTTGCTCATCACAGAGAGGGAGACAACTCATTTACTGAATCAAAAGTATCTAAGTATTTCAGTGATTGCCTACCTTTAATTAATCGATCTTTCGTAAACTTGGTGAATGTACACGTACAAAAATGCACACGCACGCACGCGCGCGCACACACACACACACACAC
>NW_004797396.1:911850-912884 GCF_000002075.1 Aplysia californica
GGGGGGGGGTAATTTATTATCTTTTTTAAACCCCGCATTTTCGAGCAACACCCTTCAAAAATGTCAAAAGTTACACGAGAGATCACCAACTGTCAATAAACCTATCTAGCCCGCCCTTAAAGTATTATGGCCGATGTTTGTGCCAGTCACTGTACCCATTGTAGTGTTGTCCACTCTTGTAAGTTGAATCAACATTGACTTAGACGTCTTGCGTATCGCCTCTGTGTGCCTTATCTCTCTGGCCTCCTTTATGTTTGCCTCCCTCAGACTTCTTCTCTCTCTCTCTCTCTTTCACAAAAACGGTTTTACCACTTGAGCAACAGTTAAAGCTTTTGACATTAGACCGATATTTAAAAAAAAACCAACAACAAAAAAAAGAATTGACTACTTGAGCAGCAGTTAGAGCTTTTGACAACATTTGACTGAGATTTTTTAAAGGAAAAAAAAGAAGAAAAAGCTGACGCAACGCAAACATAACATTCTGCAGTGAGGCGAATGTTGCTTTATTGTATGGGCCTATCTCCGCTTCTGTCAGCTGATGGAGCTGACGACAAGTGCACGTGCCCATCTGTTGTCATTTGTCTTGATTCATTTGATACCATTCCTTTCATATTGTTAATTGTGGTTGAATAGTAAATTCCTTAAAGAATGGGATGCAAGCTTCTGTTTTGACGCGATTTGATCATGTCCTCCACAATCAAAGTAGCCAAAGCGACTATTTTGGCACAATTTGATCAAATACTCCCAATATCAAACAAGTTGGACCTGAGAGTGACAAATGTGCACTGGCAATGAGCTGACTGATTGTGGGTTGTTGGCTGCTTGTTTTTCTTTTACCTCGCTTCATGCTTGTGTCCGTAATATTGTCTGTAAAAATGGCAATACCCATAGCAACAGCTGCAGCTAGGAACTATTACTGCTAGGTGTACTACAGCTGCTGTTGATGCTACTACTACTACTACTACTACTACTACTACTACTACTACTACTACTACTACTACTACTACTACTACTACTACTACTACTACTACTGT
>NW_004797396.1:913725-915392 GCF_000002075.1 Aplysia californica
CCCCCTGTTCACCCACGGCTCGCACTTTTAGCCGTCTTCGTCCCCACATAATTTCTCAGAGTGCTTGCTTGCCTTCTATTCTTTCTGATTGTTCTACCGTAGCGGCACTGTCAATAAACACGCAATCATCGACGCCATCGGGCCGCACCGATTATTTGTTCTCTAGTCATGGGTGTGGCTTGGCGTTTTCTTTTTTTTATTATTTTTTTGGGGAGGTAAGTATTTTACGGCGCTCGTAACTGCATAAGGTCATATGAGAGGTCGGGACACATTAAACTTTTTCAGTTAGTTGAAAATTTTAAATTTTGCCCGGGTGGCGGCCGAAGCCTACTCTTTTCGATTTTAGACCATCAAGGGATCTTTAACGTGCGCAACTTGCTCTCGGGCCCTCCGAGATTTTTTGCCATTGTCCGAGAAGGCTAGGTGTAGATCTTTCCTACCAGAAGATCAGGGATGTGGCTGAAAGATATATGTAAGAAAGAGCCAAGGTGTAGCAGTAGAAAGGCTGCAGAAAGAGTCAGGAGCCCAATGGAGGGATTAAAGGAGGTGAGGGGTAGGGGGCAGAAAGAGGAGACGAAAATTGACCACAGAACATTGCTAGAGAGCAGGAAATGAGGTGAAAGGAGACTATTTTATAGAAGAAAATTTTTGGTCGCAGCTCGGATTCGAACCCGGGACCTTTGAATGAGAGGCCAACATCTTAACCTCAAGGCCACGAGAGCCCTCTTTGGCATTTTCTGTTGTGGAAGTAAGGAGATACGTTTTCCTAACTACATCTATACTCCCACTGTTAAAATTTCTTTTGGAAAAAAAATGAGGTCCGATCGAGAGCAGGCGATATTCATGAAAGCACCTTTAAAGTGTTGTAAAGATAGCGCAGAAATAGGCTGAGAAACGGAGGTATCAGATACAGAGTGTGAAAAGTTGAAGTAGTTTAAAATACAGATTTTGAAAAAAAGTGTTACAGAAATCGTCATTTCTACTTGTAATTTTTTGTTCTTTTTAATGATTTATTATTATGTTTGTTGAGGTTTGTTTTGTTGTTGATCGTTCTGTTTTGTGTTGTTTTGTTTTGTTATGTTTTGTTTTGTTCTTTGCTAAGTTGCTATTAGGGGTGGTGGTCCCTTGCCCTGTTCTGTTCTTCGTAAGAACCGACTATACTCCATATTGTAGCCTGCTAATTGCAAATTTTTGACGGCCCTATGGGCACAACTATGATTCTTTAGAAAGCGAGGTGCTGAAGTCATTACCTGTCCAGATTGAAAGGATTGCAAATATTTGATGACCCTTTGAAGTGAAGTCACTACATGTGTAGACTAACCTGACAGCACGTTCCCAACAATATACTATCCTATGGATACAACTAAAATCATTAAGGAAGCGGACACTTCCGCCCTGCCTGCTGGGTCCTGGACCAACTGGAGCTTAGTAGGATACAGCTGCAGCCCTTCTCAAAGACGGCGAGATACTCGTTGAGGTAGACTTCAATACACGGGAATGAAACTCACGCCTTCTGCGTGAACGGCGACCCACCACGCTGGCCATAACACCAAACACTTTTGTCTCTGAGCTTATACTCGTATGGGATTATAGGGAGCGTATAAATGAATGCAATCTATTATTATAATTGTTATTATTATTATTATTACTACTACTACTACTGCTGC
>NW_004797396.1:917578-918683 GCF_000002075.1 Aplysia californica
GTAGCTTTTCTGAGAGCATCCGAGCAAAGGAATGAATGGAAAATCATGATCGCCGATGTCTGTCGCAGATCTGGCACTGGATGATGATGATGATGTTTATTTGTTGGTGGCAGCACGGTGTCTTTGTTGTTGTTGTTGTTGCTGTTGTTGTTGTTGTTATTGTTGTTGTTGTTGTTGTTGTTGTTGTCGTCGTCGTCGGTTTTTTCCTCAATCAAATGCCATGTATATCTCTCGCTGTGTGGCACTAAACGTGTCGACGGGGACAGCCAAGAAGTAAAAAAAAATGTAAGGTATTATACGATGACAGTGCATGTCTTTTACTCTGTTCGATATTATGTGCCAATAACATTGATTATATTATGGAGATTGGGACACTACGAATAACAGATTGAAAGAGTTGCACCGATGTGGGTTTTATTTTGTTGTTGAATTGTTGTGCTAGTTTTTTTGTTTTTTTTTCATTTTTCATTTTGCGTGTGTGTGTGTGTATTTGGGGTGTGGGGGGGGGGGGGGGTGTGTGTGTGTGTGTGTGTGTGTGTGTGTGTGTGTGTGTGTGTGTGTGTGTGGGGGGGGGGGTGTTTTACATATCTTTATTTTTGGTTTCTGTTTTCTTCTGTTGTTTTTATTTTTTAACTTTTTAAAAGGGCGTGGGGATACTCGCACGGAAGGCAAATTTCAATTTAATTTATGCCGATTCTATTCAGTATATGTATATGCGTATGCATTTGTTTTTTTCTGGTTTTCTGAAGGATTTCGATCATACAGACCCCTCTGGTCGGGGTAGTGTTGTAAACCCTAGATAATTGAAGGGAAAGTGCCGAAGGTTGGCATTTTGTTCTATTGGGGCGTGGGTTATGCCTGTATGAGGGCTCCTCGTCTTAGGCGGTCCGGTATCACACGCTGGAATAGAACCAGCTCGGGAATGTGTCATTTCATTGTCCAGAACGTAAGCTTACGTGCTTTTGCCTCAACAACTAAGCGTCTGTCTGTGCAGACCCCGATGTAATGTAAGCCATACTATTACGTCAGTACCACCTTAAAAGAAGTGTCGGTAAATAAAGGAATCTCGTATTCCACATATAGCATATAATAATAATAATAATAA
>NW_004797396.1:920443-921645 GCF_000002075.1 Aplysia californica
TCTCTCTCTCTCTCTCTCTCCATCTCTCTCCATCTCTCTCCATCTCTCTCTCTCTCCCTCTCTCTCCCCTCCCCCTCTCCCTCTCTCTCTCTCCCTGCCACGACCACAACCACCACTTTCTTTTCGGCCCGCTCTCAGGCTCTGTCAACTAAGCGCGGGCGCCAACAACCCCTCTTCCTCACACGAGTCAGTCACTGGTGTTGTGTGACCTCGGGGGGCTGAGGCTATATTTAGTCGTGACCCCGCTCCTTGATGCACACAGGTTTTCCGGTCGCGATATTTTCAAGTATACCAAACAACCACCGAGGAAGTTGTGAAAGTTTTCGCTCCTGATTTGAACGTAGCGCTGTGCTGTGTTAAAACATTCTGTGTTGAGGCGTCGTTTTATTTCTTGTGACAAACAGGATTAATCTTCGGTTTGTGCTCGCGTGTGTAATACAATATTCAGGTAGGGACGTTGCAACAACAGATGTGTGTAGCTTTGTGTCGGTTCGTCGACACTTCCAGGGCTAGGTTTGTGACCTACAGTGTAGAGACTCAATACATTGATCGACTTCTGTCATTCGGTTCACGGGCACTGTTCTATAAATAATATTGTGGGAAGCACCGCCTGTCGTGGTGATTTTGTTTATGGTAAAGAGCGATGGGAGGGTTGACCAGTGAGGGGACAGTTGCCTGCTTTAAAGAAAAAACGTGATATTCGACGTCGAATGTTTCGTCGTCAGCGTTATTTTCAGAACTAAACAGTGTAACTAGAGTGGAAAAAATAAAGATTTAGTTTAAACTTGATCTAGAATTGTCTTGGCATTGGTCTTGAACTAATCCAGAAAGAAAATAATATTTTTGTGAACGTGCTCGGTCACAAAAGTGACCCTTGCAGGCAACGGTCAAAGGAAAACAACAAACAAAACAAAACTTCTTTTGCATTCAGCAAATCTTTCCGTCAACGTCAAAGGAAAACGTGTATTTATCTTATTCTTTACATCTTTATCCCCTCTTTTTGCTCTTACTCTTTGTATGTTCCTGTTGCTGTTCTTATTTCTCCTAGCTATTCCTTGTATAGGCGCTTCTCCCTTTCTCACGCAGCAATAACTGCCACTAGATCTAGTATAACAAGAGCAAGATGCTCTTTAATTTCAAATCACACCCACACGCCCACACACTCCCCTTCTCCTCCCCCCATCTCTCTCTCTCTCTCTCTC
>NW_004797396.1:922480-924037 GCF_000002075.1 Aplysia californica
CTGTCTGTCTGTCTGTCTGTCTGTCTGTCTGTCTGTCTGTCTGTCTGTCTGTCTGACTTATTTTTTTCCCAGCACTAAATGACTGTTATTCGATGTGTCTTTTTTTACTCAAACAAACAAAACTATAATGGCCGGTATTGTCATAATCATAACGCTGTACGTCTCTTTTCTCAGACAAATTTCGCGGTTCTTACTTTATCATCTCGGTCTCTGATCTTGCCAAGCATAATTATCATTGAACTGCCGATTGTATTTCACCAAGATGTAGAGAGTTGCTTCTTTTGTAAAGTGACCGTTAACATTGCTCATCTATCGACGCAAGTAAAGTCATTCAGGGCGCGGGCTGCTTCGACCATGCATGCCCTTCAGGGCCTGCTCGGACTGAAAGCGATACATCACATCAGATGGACGTATGGTGGAGATACTCGTCCTAAAATATTTCCCCATGCGGGAATTGAACTCACTTCTTCTGCTTGTCTCATCACCTCAAAGAGTCAGACTGTTGCAGCACATACGCTAGCATTTCGCTACCTTGGAATTGCAAACTTCTATAGAACGTTTTTGACTGTTTTGAGTTAACAAGACCATGCGATCAGAAACCAAAGTATATACTCTATCTGCCCTATCAAAATCTTTAGATTATTCGGAGTCGTTATCAAGATATTCTAAGAATTACATTCGAAAAAGCTTGCCATGTAATGAAACTTAAAATTTTTAACCTCAAGTTTCTCAAAATTAGAGGTACTAAGCCGATAGAACTTTGTAATTCTAGGGTAGCTATTTGCTCCGTTCGCACGGTTGTATGGCTTCCACGGAAGAGCAGTAGTGTAGCTTGTGGCCTACAACATATCTTGTAATCGATAACTGCGTCATGGATAAGACATAATATAGGGTTATGTTTAGTTTGCACATACTGTTGCAATACAATACAGAGAAGAGAATAAGAGAAAGAATAATATATACAGTGGAACGTGCTCTAACGGCCACCTGCAATGACGATGGACCATGGAGGTACTCGTCCTAAAATATTACGAGATAGATCTATAGACTTTTATACAACGTCTTTTGAAATAAGTGTAGTTGTTGTTTTTTACTTTTTGTATCTTTTACACCCCTTCCTCCTGTTTTTAAAATGAAACACTGCCGAAGCTGTCGGGGACAGCCGTTCATTATTCGAGGAGAAAAATTGCCGTCTTTAAACACTGAACGTCTGACATAGTGTCATTTTTTATGAAAAAAACTAGAATACGCAAGGGAGGAAATGGGAGGTGGTTGTTTGTGCAGGAGATTGTGGTGTACAGGTGGCCGTTAAAACAAGTACGACCGTATAGTCTTTAAGAAATTTGCCCAAAAAAAATCCATGTGCAGGAGAGAGTGTATAAATATAAATACAAATATAGGTTATTGAAAATATTTTGCATTCTCTTTCCTCACAGTACAGCAGTTAACCCGTCTTCTCGTTTTTCTTGGCTGCTTTCTAGTGGAGCTATTTGGATGAACTCCTTCTTGACCCATGTGTCCATGAGGTTCTGTCTTTAACTGTGACCCTTTGCTCCC
>NW_004797396.1:924926-926215 GCF_000002075.1 Aplysia californica
TCTCTCTCTCTCTCTCTCTCTCTCTCCTTCTTATCTTTCCTCCTTCGCTGTCTATGTGTCTGTCTGTTCCCCCCCCTCTCTCTCCCTATTGCTCTGTCTATCCTTCCCTCCTTCTCTCTCTCTCTCTCCCCTCATTCAGCCTCGCCTAACCCAGATGTTTCGTCGCTCTATCCGCCACGCCCAATGATAAATCTATGGTGAGTCCCACAGCTCGACATCATACCAGACAAACCAATTGTACTGTGTGGGGGTTGTAATATGCAACAATTCTCATAGCAAGCACTATTCAAGTAACCATAAAATGAGGGGGGAAGTGATGAGAATGAGTAGTGCGTACTGAGCCTTGAGCGTCACGATAGAGTATCAATATTCTATGGTTAATGAGCCGATTCCTGTTGCCAATCGTCTTCGATTTTTACCGACCAAGGGTTTTTAAAGGGATTTTTTCCCCATTTCTCTTTTTATTTGTATGCATTATTGTATCCAGTTTGGCAGATGTGGTTGTCCGGTGCAGAAAAAAAGAATAATTTACTGTCTGTTTTTCTTTTGTTGGTTTTTTTCTAAACCTATGGGAAAGCAAATCGTTCCTTTTCAACAAGTTTCGTTGAGGGTTGAGCTCGTCTTTGCTTTTTGAGCGGCTAAGGTCATGCAGCGCAAAAGAGATACCTGATATTTGCTTTTATACGGGTTTTTTTAAGCCACAGATCTTTGTTTAGATCTTTGCTTTTTGAGCGGCCAACAAATGAGCACGGCCATTTAAATACGCGCTAATCCTTCCTTTATCATGTTTTGTTGCGGTTTCTTCCCTTCCATAGAATTATTGTGCACTACGAATGTCTATGTGGTTGTAAGCGAGGGCATCCCTTAAAAAAACAAACATTTTGTCTCCCCATTTTTTTCCTGTCTATCCGTGTGGCGTCGGAAGTTTAGTGGTTTCACTGCCGAAGACTCGCATGGGGATTTGAAGCTCAGCTGGGTCCGACGTGGTGTCTTTGGGAAAAGCACTTCATACAAATTTTGCCATTTGGCTCGGTCCTGTCGGAGATGGCCGTTAAATTCCGAAGTCTCTCGATTGACGTCACAGTATTGCATGGAGCGTGAAAAGCCCACATAATTTCACACACATCAATTTGTCTGTCTGTGTGTCTGTCTGTATTTTTGTCTTTCCGTCCGTCCGTCCGTCCGTCCGTCCGTCCGTCCGTCCGTCCGTCCGTCTGTCAGTACCTCTTCTGTCTATCTGTGTGTCTGTCTCGCTCTCTCTCTCTCTCTCACACACACACACACACACA
>NW_004797396.1:926315-927900 GCF_000002075.1 Aplysia californica
TATCTATATATATTATCTATATTCTCTCTATGGATATATATATTATATATACATGTATATATGTATAAATATAATAAGTAATATGTATGTATTTGTGTTATGTTTGTGTGTAAGTGTGTGTGTGTGCGTATGTGTATGTAAGTGTGTGTATGTATAAGTGTGTGTTTGTGTGTGTATCTATGTGTGTATGTTTGCTAACATGTTTTTATGGTTTTCTTCGTTTGCTGTACCACTCTGCGGAGTGTGTGTCTGATATTGTTGACTGGTGCGTGTGTATTGAGAAAGTTTTTTTTTCCCCTTTCTTTTTAAATTAGGCGTTTTTACGCCACCATCGACACACTTTAGATAATTTATTAGGAATCTGGTTTCCGAACGTGCCTGTCCGGACCAACCCGGGCTATGAGCTAAGAAGGATACAACATCCCAGCAGAAAGACCGCGAAACCAAAACTCGATAAAAATTGTCTATCCACTCGGGAATCGAACTCGGGTCTCGTGCGTGCGACATCGAAGCGCCTAACCACTGCATCACAGACGCTGATCGAGTACGTTTGTGTTTTAGCTTCAAGGCATTGAAAGAATATTGTGTATCTGATTTCGATCATTTAAGGCTTTGTCGGCCTCCCCTAATTTATTCCCCTTTTTCTCTTTGCTCTGCCCCCTACCTTGTCTTCCAAAGTACCTGTGTATGTCTGTCATTGTCTTTGTTTGATCTGTCAGCTTCGAAGAAGGCAGCGGGATAAGGGGGAGGGAGGGAGGGAGGGAGGGAAGGAGGGGAGAAGGAGGGAGTGTGGAAGAGACGAAAGAGGAAATTCTTGTGTGGCACGCGAGGTCTAAAGCTCATAGTTGACAGACGCCTTTGTCCTGTCATTGGCACCGTTCTGGGAGGTACACAGTGCCGTGTAGCTTTTAAAAAATAATTGCATGCAGCATTGGCGAACTCACCCAGGAAGGGTTTCGTAACAAAAAAGGCCTTTGTCTTTTACCCTCTCTTGGTCTCTTGAGTTAATTGATTAGTGTCAGTTCTGGACCCCTTTTTTACTGGCTTTTTTATGGGAGGGGGGGTTCTTGGTAAGTGCTCTGGGGTGGTTTGCTTGTTTTATTCCTTATATCCAGCATGTATCATTCCTTTCTCTCCTCCTTCTTTTTTGATATTATTACTCTCTGGTAACACTATTATTAGTTAGCTTCGGCTTTTATATGACTTAAATGTGTCACAAGTGCTGTAAACTTTTACTGAAACACGCACAAAAAAGGTTTTCTTTTAAAGATAACATTTTAAAAAATATATTTGTTCTGTTACTTTTTAGATATAGAATCTACATGTATTTTTAGAAAATGTAATTCGTAGAAGAAGAGATTTTTAAAAAACAAAATGGATTTGGGGATATTGAAGGAGGTGGTCGACTGGGAGAACGAGAGACAGAGAATGAGCGAGACTGAGACCGACACACAGACAGGCAGACAACATGCACATTGATACACACTCAGATAGATAGATATATAGATAGATAGATAGATAGATAGATAGATAGATAGATAGATAGATAGATAGATAGATAGATAGATAGAGAGTGAAAGAGAGT
>NW_004797396.1:930422-931555 GCF_000002075.1 Aplysia californica
GGGGGGGGGAGGAGGTGAGGTGAGATGCTCTACTTTTTTCCCAAAATGTAGACCGTCCTATCTCGTCTTGCTTCGAAATGGATTTTCTTTTAAAGGATAGTAAGTACCCTTTTTGTGGAAAACAAAGTGTCCCTTATTCCTATGCCTTCGAAGATAAAATTCAACCTTTGAAGTTGTAGATAGTAAATGCAGACATGCCAAAAGGCCAACAGTGGCGACAACCACGATAGTAACAACAACAATATGGGTGGTTAGCGGGTGCTCTGGTACATGGTGCGGTTTGCTACTTCTTTCATCCTATCAAACATCTATCATTCTTATTTCTCCTTCTTTTTATGTTTGTTACTGTCTTCTACAACCTTTAATCTTCGATACCTTGTTGTGTTACAAGTGCCGTAATACTGTTACTATAACTATAACAACAATAGTGACTGCAAAAGCTGCTAGTAGAACTACCGTTTACTACTTACAGACACATACACCACGGTACCTCACACAAAGACTTTTTACTCGTGCCAAGACCACGACATCTGTCGTATTTGCTCATATCCAAAACCATGACAGAGTGCATGCACCCTCAGTTTTCAGTGACTGCTTCGTTAACTCAGTTAATATCATGTTAGACTTCGGTGCGGTTGGCCCTGGTTCCAAACCCAGAAGGAGCGTTCTTGAACTCGGGTCGTTTTGTGGAGTTTTCAAGTCTCTCAATCTATTTGTCCTCGCTAGGTCCTATCGGATACGGGCATTAAATTCGGAAGTCCGGCCGCCTAAATAATCTATTAGTGTTGATAGGGGCGTTAAAACCTGTACGCTTACACTCACACTGAGTCTTTAGTTCTCTCTGACTTTTGTTGTATCTTTAATGTCCTATCTGTTACGTAAGTAAGGAACGTAAAACACCGGCCCCGCGGGCTATTGACAAGACTGTTTGCTGGCCTATAAGTTAAAGTCCCCGGTGAAAGCTTGAAAACTAGCCTGAACTGCAAACGATCGTAGCTTGCCAGTGTCTGGGACGGACGCATAAATTTTCATGTTGTGAAAGGTGATCTCCCGGAGAGTCTACATATTTGTTTTCCGTAGCTTTTGATAAATGTTGTTAGGATTTTGTGTGTGTGTGGGTTGGTTTAGGGAGG
>NW_004797396.1:931749-933324 GCF_000002075.1 Aplysia californica
GATAGACGTCAGAATTTGGATTCGGATATCACGAACACATACAGACGAACAGCTACTGACAGTCTCACAAAGAAATTTAAGTACATGAACTGAGAACACATATTGCAGAATATGATAATTTTTCAGACATTGACACCACCACCAATACTACCCCTCCCCCCTCCCCCTCCCCACTCCTTATACAATCCTTTTCATTCAGGCTTGACAGTGTTTTATAAACTATAGCATTCTCGTTTGCTTCTTCCTGTTAAAACTGGAAGCTGAAATCAAACCTTCCGCCATTAACACACACCAAGGCCGTTCAAAAGCTTTAAAAAAATCCACACAATAAAACAAGACAAAACAAGCAAAAACAAAATAAATTACTGAATGTCAAATTGAGGAACTTACACGTCATATAAGCTGGCCAAAACAATCCTTTTTCGACTCAAACTAGGGAAACATACGAGAATGACAAAACGACTAGCACTTGGTAACCTAGGTGGAACATATTATAATTTGTTATAATCATTTTGATATTCTTTGGAGAAAATAAATGGCGGAGCGGGGTGGGGGGGAGGGGGGCGGGGCAGAGTTGATGGTCTGTATGTATTTTTTGTAAGTGTTTTAAGGCGCTCGCAACTGCATGAGGTCATATGAGCGCGCGGGACACCATAAACTTTTTCTGTTGGTTGGAAATTTTGATATTTGCACGGGTGGCGGCCGAAGCCTACTCTTATCGATTTAAGACCGCCAAGGGATCTTTAACGTTCGCAACTTGCTCTCGGGCCCTCCGAGATTTTTCGCCCTTGTCCGAGAAGGCTAGGTGTAGATATTTCCTATCAGAAGATCAGGGGTGTGGCTGAAAGACAGCAGTAAGAGGGAGCCAAGGAGTAGCAGTAGAACGGCTGCAGAAAGAGTCAGGAGCCCCGAGTAGGGGGCAAAGGAGGCGAGGGGGTGAGAAAATTTTTCGGTCGCTACCCGGATTCAAACCTGGTACCTTTGAATGGCAGGCTATCCCCTTAACCTCTAGGCCACGAGAGCCCCTGGTCTGTATGTTTGATAAATAGTATACCGTAACAGTAAAACAAAGAGAAATGAAAAGAATGATGTGTGTTTGTTTTGTGTGTGTACATTTTTGTGCATTAGGCTGTCTATGTGTGTCTGTGTATTCTGTTAAAACCCCTAGTCAGATAGTGTTCGGAGACTATCCTTGCGTCTTCCTTCACTCTATCGCCTAACCTCATACTTTCAGAAGACTGAAAATGGGTTGGTCTACTGATAAAGGTTTTGCAATACGGTACGTGAAAAGGATGCAGCCTGGTCAAGACATTATACTATTTGAACTGTCATTAATTGTGAGACAGGTTCAGAAAGACGACATGGCCGACCTGAAAGGGTACGGGTGGAGAAGGGAGGCTTACAATGGTTCTAGTTCTAGTGAGCATTTCAAATGTTCTGAGTATTCCTGGTGTTTCTGGATTGTGGACCGCTTTTGAGACCGAGAGAGAGGGGGATAATGGTAGGAGACACAAACACACACACACACACACACACACACACACACATACACGCACACACACACGCACACACACT
>NW_004797396.1:935005-936932 GCF_000002075.1 Aplysia californica
TAGTAGTAGTAGTAGTAGTAGTAGTAGTAGTAGTAGTAGTAGTAGTAGTAGTACGCGCATGGTGCAGGAAGGGTCAATTTCCTAAAATTAGACTCGTGTGCTTTTTGCTATTCCAATCGTCCGACCTGGTCCGCCCGCGATGATCTGACAGATCGGACAAGTGTACTCCATCCTTAACCTTTGTGTGGACCCCGCCACGACCAACCTACGTCACAACATCAGTGATGTCATCACACACGACCCGAACAGACTGGAGCAGCTCTTTCTTATCAGCTGCAGGTTAATTATGTTGGCGGGAACGAGCGCAATCTCGTCTGGCAAAGTGACGTCGACCGGGATGTTTGTTTATACATTGTATTTCGGTCACAGGTTACAGTAGACATGAGAGCAAGCGTGTGTGTGTGTATTTATATATTACATATAAGTCGTAGGCTGGATTAACAGATTCTGAATATCGTCATCTTGATGGCCGAAGCAGAAGGAAATAGGGTGAAATTTGATGAAATTATACCTTTATACACTTGGCGTCTAGAATTATACCAGAGAGTTTTCTTTGATTATACCCAAGCTCTCAAAAGAGATAATAAAACTGACACTACAGCAGCATATATATGTGAAAAATGATGAAATGATATAGGTTAAACGCCCCTTATAACAACAGTATTACGTTAAGAGGCGGGACCTCCGAGTTTAATTAACGTCCTTCTCCGAAAGAACTAAGCCAAGTGGGAAATTCGTGTAAAATGCCCAGGACACAACGTCCGACCGATCTGAGGCTCGAACCCACGAACCCGGAATCTCTCCATTACGACACCGGCAGCCTAGCAGTATATTAATTATGTTAGTCAAGGGCATTTCGTGTAATAAAATGATAGAAATGAATTATGAATGTATTGCTTCACGCTGGGCCGGACTCTGTTCATTTTTATTTTCAAGACGTCACAATTTGTATTGATCATTGACTCACCGGCCTCATTCATGATTAACTCTTTGACGACGCGCATGTTGGTAATTCTACAACTCTTGAAGATATTGAACGATTTAAACAAATGAGCGTATCTTCATTCATTGTTCTAACATATTTTTCAATTTTGATTTCTTTATCTGAAACTTTAAAAGGTAGGGAATAACATCATGCATAATATGATAAAATATGCAAATTGGCGTTTCTGATTTGATGACGGTTGAAAATGTCGCCGCTGGTCGGACATATGACGTCTTTTAGGAGTTAAATGTGGGTGGTTTACGGGTGCTCTGGTGTGGTTTGCTTCTTCTTTCCTTTCAAACATACAGGTATGCTCTTCAACTCTCTTGCCTCTTTTTTGTGATTGTTACTCTCTTGTAACACCTCTAATCTTGGACACTTATATAATATAATTGTGTTGCAAGGGCCGTAAAATTCATACTAAAACTAAAAAAGCGCACTTAATTACTTGGTCTGCCCACGGGTCGTAGTTTGCCCATTCCAGACTGTTACAGTGTGGGTCGTGCTTCGCAGTCCTCTGAAAGGGGGGGGGGGGGGGTTATAATCTCGAAAAGTCTTAATGATAAATAAACTTGAAATGTACTATCTTTGGTAGTGTTTTAATTCTTCATCTTCTTCTTTTCGCTGGAGAAATATTCTCCTCTGCTGATGTATTGGTCATTGTCAGACATTGATGGACGAGCTATTAGTAGTGCATGTGCTATCTTTGGTGGTGTTTTCTGCAGACAGCTGGTCTTTTAGACAAAAAGTAAAGTGAGTCTTGGGCTGGGGCGAAACCTCCTCATGGAAAGAGATCCAGACAGCTCATGCTGTGGGTTCCTAGAATTGTGTGAGAAGAGAGCCTAACTTTTGGCTTCTCTCCTCCTGTCTCCTTCTCCCCCCTCTTGTTTTCTTCCTGTCTATGTACGTCCTTCACCCCTTATCTCTCTCCTTTCTCCCCCC
>NW_004797396.1:940170-943754 GCF_000002075.1 Aplysia californica
TATATATATATATATAAGTGTGTGTGTGTGTGTGTGTGTGTGTGTGTGTGTGTGTGTTTGTTTGTGTGTATGCGTGTGTTTTAGTGTGTGAATCCGCCCGTATCTCACGTCCACACCAGTACTAAGTACTAAGTGATGTCCTGTGTGTCTGGTCCTCATCATAACTTTATGCTGAGCTGACCACTGCTGAGGACTTCTTCCGATCTGCCAAAGAAGACGAACAAATGAGAGAAGGCCCAGTTGTATGGAATATTTCATCAGCTAGCTGTTAAAGTGTATTTAACACTAATTTTGAACACTTCAGCCTATTTTTTTTCCTTTTAATCTTTTTATTGCATATGCAGTTTCTTAATCTGTGATTTTGGGTGCATTTGCTCAAGAATTAGAAATGCATGTACTTTATCGAAATTGAAAATCTAAATGTTGAACAAAAATGCAAAGCAAAAACGAAAACAACACAAAAACCCACCCCCACCCGAAAGAAAAAGAACTTTTTTTTAAAATGGACGATTGGACAAAGAACATCTACAATGAAGACAGCAATAACAACAACATACAAGGAGACAAGAAGCATGACGCTACCTCAGAATTACAAAGTTTTATCTTACATTTTTAGGAATTTTGAGTTACTAAGACCATGAGATCAGAAATCAAATGCTCTATCTGTTCTATCAAAACCGTAAGATTAATCTGAGTTGTTATCAAGGTATTCAAAGAACTGCATCCGAAAAAGCTTGTCATTTTGTGAAACTCGAAATTTGTGACGTCAGATTTCTCAAAACTAGGTGCGGGTACTGAGCAGATGGAACTTTATCCTTCTAGGGTAGCGATACTAGCATGCAACGACAACAACAGCGGAGCAAAACAACGTTACGGTTGACCGCCAGGCATACTGCAATTATATGGGGGTTTTTTAATTTTCAAGGGGAGACATGGGAAATGGCGATTTGTACAGGTGATTGCCTCATACAGGTGGCCGTTAGAGCAGGCTTTTGCTGAACTCTATATTGTATTTAGTTAGTTTGAATTTGCATTAGCATATATGTTTATCAGACACCGAAATATATTGTTTTAGTTTGTTAGTGTTTTAGCGTCTATAAATGGCGGCTTACACTGCATGCTTACCAGGAAGTTGAGGCTGTTTCAGAATGCTATCAGGTCTGTTGGGGTAATAATACAGATTGTAAAGCGTATAGAGCTTGCCGTTGAGAAGGAATTTGCTCTATATAACATTGAATGCAGTCTCAAATATTATTTAATGCCCAGCCATTGTGCCGTTTGCCAGTTTCCCACCTCTGTGCATGGGTCTACCTCAGTTTGTTGTTCTAACTCCTTAGCTCTGACCATTGCACTTCTTGTATCTATTATGGTCCGGCCTTGATTGTTGTTGCTGTGCCGAGAGTAACTGACCGGAACCCCGTCTCCCGCTCGGGCATACTTGGTGGGTTCTTGAAATAGCTGTACAACGTACAACGTACAGGGAGAGCAAAGACCGTGTATAGATCATCTACTAGGTCTTTGGGGAGAGTGCAGGAGAAGGGGCATAGGGTGTGGGTGTAGTCTAGGCGTGTTGCGGTGGTGATTGTTGTATGTTATGTGGTGTTTGGGTGAGTGAGCGAGTGAGTGTGTGTGGATGGGTAGGGGGTGGTTAATTGAGTGAGCGGGTGTATGAGTTAGTGAGTGAGTAACTTGTAAGTGTATGGATGGATTGTCGAGGGAGTGAGTGGGTGGGTGGGCGGGTGAGCGAGTGAGTGAATGAGTGGGTGGGTGGGTTGGTGGATGGATGTGTGAGTGAGTGAGTGAGTTAGTGAGTGAGTATCTTCTGTGTATGTTTTGATGGAACTGAATGCTTTGTCTGTCATATCTCTACCGTTAGTGAGGGTAGATGTACTTGGCGGGTGCTGTGGTGTGGTTTGCTCCTTCTTGCCTGTCGAACATCTATTGTCCCTATCTCTCCACCTTCTTTTTTTCTGTTTTGTTATTCTCTTGTAACACCTCCAATCGCCGGCATTTATATGACCTAATTGTGTTTTAACACCATGAAGCTCTTACTTAAACAAAGCACTACACTACGTATGTATTGTTTTGCCGATAGAGAAGAGAAAGGGGAGAGAGAGAAACAAAGAAAGAGAGAGCGAGAGACACACACACACTCAGAGAGAGAGAGAGAGAGAGAGAGAGAGAGAGAGAGAGAGAGAGAGAGAGAGAGAGAGAGAGAGAGAATTATTAATTTTGCTTCTTGCAAAACCTATTCGTTAGGCTTTTGCTATTTGCACTCGTTTTGAAACAATAGTGATAGATAGAGGTAAGGATGTTAAGAAATGGAATACAATGATTAAAAACCTTTAGACGTGATAAATGGAGACGACAGACAGCAATTTTAAATGGACAAAAATTTATTGCTGCATGGCGTGAATGCTGATCTTCAAGAAACCCAAAAACAAACTCACACACAAAAACAAACAAACCGGGAGAAGCAACTTGCTGACGTTGCAGTGTTAATCTACACACAGTAGGATATGAGGGTTTTTTAAATTGTAACTCTTTAAGAACGAAGCGGACATGGTACATGTTTCTGTCTGACCAACAGACCAAAGGCAATGTTGAGACACATTTCGAGCCACCACCACCTTTCACCCAATCAGAACACACCACGAGTATATTTCAAAGTATGTCCATCCGCGCGCTTATAGATACCCGTATGCAGTTGCTAGCGCCATAAAACAATTACCAAAGCAAACAAACAAATAAAAATTATGCACATGTATGTTGTTGCCCTCCTTTTTAAGTTTCACACTTGTAAGAAACAGAATTGTAAAGCCTGTGTGAACACAGAAGTCATCATGCTTCTTTTTTTTATTGTCTCAAAGCAGATGTCTTCGATGAGTTAAAACGTAGTGAAGTGTGTGCAAATGGTGCGAAAGAGGACGCCAAGTGCGTGAACTGAGGACATTTTGCTCCTTTGTTTGTGGGTCCGTCGTTGTCATTGCGATCACGTGGGGTGTTACAACGTTGTACTTAGTGTCATGACGTACTCCCAGAAGTGACGTGGTATGGTCACCTCGCTCTCTTCCTGGTCTCAATGTTTGGTTTTTGTGAAATACTCACTGCGACTGCGCTGTGCGCGAAAATAGTTCGGTCAAGTGCTTCTAAAAGGATGTGCTCTAAAACAGCTTGGGTTTTTTTTTTCAAGTTGAATTTGGAGTGTTACGTGTTACCTTCCGAAAACGAATTATGACGTCATTGGGCTTTGCTGTGAATCTCAAAGCTGAATGACGTCACCACGACGTATTCTCTCTACTTCAGCAGGAACTTGTATTGTTTACGCACTGGATAAAACGTGGTTGGTTGATGGAGAAGGAAAGGGGGAGGGGGGAGAGTGTCAGAGGAGGTTGGAGAGGGAGAAGAAAAGAGGAGTGTGTGGGGGGAGGATGGTAGGAAGGTATAAGGTGACGTGGGGAGGAGGTGGTTTGAAGGCCACGCCATAGTGAGTGTTAAATTCTAAGTGCGCTGGTGGCCTAGTGGTTAGGCTCTCGGACTCGCAACCGTAAGGTCGTGGGTTCGAATCCCGTCAGGGACCCGAC
>NW_004797396.1:945902-947035 GCF_000002075.1 Aplysia californica
TCTGTCTGTCTGTCTGTCTGTCTGTCTGTCTGTCTGTCTGTCTGTCTGTCTGTCTCTCTTCTCTCTTTCATTCTCTCCCTCATTCTCTTTCTCTCGCATTCTCTCTCTATGGGTTATTTATTTCCCCCCCTTACCAATAGAAAAAGCATCATGCACCAATGATTTGGAATTGCACTCTCTTCTCCGTTTATGTATCCACACATATATATCTAAATATCGCAAGATCTGTTCTCTGCCGTTGATCCCAACAGAATCATCTTTTTTAAGAAGGCCTTCGGCCCTTTACAATGAATTGTAGATAGCGTTTGTTTAAAAAATATTTTTGAAGTGTTATTTTAAAAACCGAGGTTTTGCAACAAATGTTCAACATTTTAATCGAAATTTTGCTCTAAACCAAGCCGTGCTATGAATTGTAGTGAATGCAACCAACTACCGTTTCGCGCGCTCATATAACCTTATGCAGTTGCGAACGCCGTAAAACTCTTACTTAAATTATCTATCTATCTATCTATCTATCTATCTATCTATCTATCTATCTATCTATCTATCTATCTATCTATCTATCTATCTATCTATCTACCTACCTAGCTGTATGTCTGCCTGCCTGAGTCCCTGCCTGCCTGCCTGTCTGTCTATCTGTCTGTCTGTCTGTCTGTCTGTCTGTCTGTCTGTCTGTCTGTCTGTCTGTCTGTCTGTCTGTCTGCAGCTTGTTTTCATGGTATCTACGTCAATAATGTTAACTCGCATTACGCCAAAGTGTTTCGCTTCATGAATATCCCAGATCGTGTCCCCCGTAATATTCATGAGGGCCTTGGAGATTTGGTGGGGTGGGGTGGAAGGGGGGGGGGGCGTTCAAGTCAACGGTACGTCAGACGTTGATGACGTCAAACAGGCTGAACGAGACCCCCAAGTGCCTGAAACGCTACCCGTTGGCGCGAATAGAAACCTTCGGAGCGCGCTATTGTGAACAGCTTTTAACTTAAAGAGTGTTTGCACGCGAGAGGAATGTTTTGTTTTTGAGAAGTTTCCGCCTGCTCTGGTGTTTTTGAGTTTGAAGGGGTCCCTTTGTACTTCGTTCTTCTGCTTCCCTCCCCAAAGCTCTCCTTCCACTCTTAACCATGTTACTTCACACC
>NW_004797396.1:947690-953202 GCF_000002075.1 Aplysia californica
CAAACTCTCTCTCTCTCTCTCACACACACGCACACACGTAATATCTGTAATTCAATAACTGTGAGTCTGTGGCGTTGATAGTTGTGGTATTCCTTTATTATAGCGCTGACTTGCAGTGAACTGCTGTACAAACTATCAGCTAATCATTTTAGTAAGTCATCAGACTTGATCCAACTCTCCACTCCCCCGACTGTAAGGATAAAACTGTTGATCAAATTGACATTCCTCTTACCTCGTGACAGTTTTACAACCCCCTCTTGCCCACCACAAATTTAACCTTAAATGAAGAGTCATAATAAGTTATATCGTAGACGCCCTTTGTGATATTATGACCGTAGTTTATGGCAGGGGCGAGCACTCTTGACTGCTCTCGAGGCAGAACGATGCGTCAATGTGGTGACATGGAGAAGTTCCTCTCTGACACTGGCCGATAACCAGGGACAGTTATTCTGCACTTTAGAGAGGAATGTCGTGGTCTTTTATTGGTATGTTTAAACAAAAAGTCTTTCCTTACCCTTGCATATATATGGGCCCTTACGTAGAATATCGACCTTTTCCTGTTCTTCGCCTACAGTAATACTTCTTAGTGAATGGATTATCTCGAACTTTCTTATTTCAGATTTTGTTGATGATGCCTTCATGAAAATCGAATTTCGTGGCTTTTGATTTAATAAGACATGACGATTAAGCTTGTAAACATTGGTAGAGTAGTCATTTAGTACAATCTTAATTGAACATTTAGAGGACGGTTAAAACACGTTTGGGGTAAGTCGTCTCTCTTTTATATGTATTATATACATGGGGGGGTTGTTGTTTGCTTTTTGTTGCTTTTTTTTTGGGGGGGGGGGGTGTTTGTTCAGTGCCAAGCGTTATTTGAACCTTTAAGGTCACAGAATTTTATTTTCGTGCATGAAGCCACGATTCGTGTCCGGATGACGTATGTGTTGGTGGCTTTGTGTATGCCTAGTTGTTTAAATATTGTAATTCTAGTCTAGTATATTATGTTCGGCTATCAACGTGTCTCTCGCTATTTTGGATTAAGGTGAGAAATTATTGGAATGAGCACCTGGCGCGCAATCGATCTCAGTGTGCAAGGTGTGAGTGCGATCGATACATATGTCGTGAGTCATCATCAAACAATTTCTCCGGAGTGACTTGTGCTGTGGCTTGTTTGGCCAGAGAAGGGAGGCTATACTCGGGGCACGTACAAGAGAGACAACTCTGTGCGTGTGTATACATGACAATTATAGTGTGAGTGAGACGATTCTCTGCCCGCTTGCAGCTGTCAGTCAAGGATGAGCAGTGGCAAAGGGGAGGAGCCTGTGGACGAAGTGGGCGGGGACAGTAGAGAGGCAGCCATGCCCAATGCAGATTTAGCGCAGGCTGAAGGGAGTGCAGATGGCTGTTATGTGTCCAAATCTGAAGTACGAGCGACAGTGAAGGTGACAGACTGGCGATCGCACATGGCGAGCGGGAACGAGTCTTTTGTCGTACGTAATGTCAGTTACGAAAGCAGCAGTGACTTTAGCAATACAACAAGTACTGTGGCTGGGACATGTGTACAGTACAGTGAACGTTCGTCAGGCGGTTTGTGGCAGTTATCGCCCTCTGCCTCCCCGCTTCCGGTCTTGCCCGGAAACGCCTCTTTTAGGCAGCGGGGTGATGACGAGATTGAGAGAAAGGACAATGAGGAGGAATATGACAACGCTAATGACGACATCTTTATCACTGAGGAAGAAGCTTCCGGAAACCGTGACCTCACCATCAGCGCTGTCGTAGCGACAGCAGTAGCCACCACCCATCCCCCCTCCTCCTCAGTAATACTATCTCCCCAGGACTTATCAGTATTCCCTCCTTCATTCTCTTCGTCGTCTTCTTCTCCCACGTCGGTTGTCGCGACGGCATCCTCTGTCTCGTCCTTCTCCTCTCGAAACTACATCATGCACGGTAACACTAACAACAACAACAGTGATAACGATAAAAGCAAGGATGATTTCAGCATTAGTAATGATGAGAACAGAAGAAGCAGTAACAACAATAATGATAAGCTGGACAACCACATTAAGCCACCCACAAGCCCCCGCCGCACCATAAATCATCAAATCCACCACCTCCTCCTCCAACAACAACATCAACAACAACAACACCACCAACAACAACATCACCATCAACAGCCACATCAGTATCACAGCCGTAGCGGTAGTAGTGGCGGTGTTAGTGGCAGTACTGGTACCACTATCGGTAGTGGTAGTGGTGGCAGCAGCACTGGTGTAATCAGCGGCGGACTGGTAGGGAGGGAGAGGGGTCTGTCTTCTTCCTCCTCCACCTCCTCCCTGTCCACCACCGCCTCCCTGGCCTCCATCAGCGAGGACGAGATGCTGACCATGATGGAGCAGATGGGGGAAGGGGAGATCATCCGGGCACTGCCGCCCTGTGACTGTGACGACTGTCTATTCCAGGAGCCGGCCACAGGAGACGGGCGAGCCATGCCGGACAGGAAGCCGCTCAAACGGGTGAGTTGTTCTTGCTACATTTGATGGGCTCTTCTTTCCTTTTTCTTCCGTTTGTGAGGGGCATCCAGCCTGCCCTTTTTACAGATACAAGTGATGAAATAATTCATCCACCCTACCCTTTTTGCAGATACAAGTGATGAAATAATTCATCCACCCTACCCTTTTTGCAGATACAAGTGATGAAATAATTCATCCACCCTACCCTTTTTGCAGATACAAGTGATTGGATAATTCATCCACTCTGTCATTCATTTTTAGAGATAGAAGGGACGAGATGATTCATCCACTCTGTCATTCATTTTTAGAGATAGAAGGGACGAGATGATTGATCCACCTTGTTATTTTCAGACCTAGAAGTGACGGATGACGTCATCAATCCATATTTTGCTATTGCGTATAATATATGAGTAGTAAATATTATGCTGTATTGATTCGCCCTTAAAAGTGTGATTTCAAAAGTTTCTTTGCCTCAAGATGTAGGCCTACCCATATCACGTAATATCACACGTCACAATGACTCGTGTCTCTCTCTTCCTTTCTCTCTCTCTCTCTCTCTCTCTCTCTCTCTCTCTCTCTCTCACACACACACACACACACACACACACACACACACACACACACACACACACACACACACACATTCTCTCTCTCCCTCTCTCCCTCCCTCTCTCTCTCTCTCTCTCTCTCTTTCTCTCTCTCTCTCTCTCTCTCTCTCTCTCTCTCTCTCTCTCTCTCTCGGTATACGCGTATAACGTCGCAACTGTGATGTTTCAAATTTCATTTATTCAGTTCTTGATAAATGCTTGCTTCTCCGTAATATTGATTATTGATCCGAAAATTGTATTCTCATTTTCAGTTGTTTTAATTTTCTGGAACCTACCTCTTTTGATTAAAAAAAACAACAAAAATATGTTGCTTGGGCTTTTATTTCTATGTGTTTTTAGTTTACGTAAGGCTGTGTTTGGTGCATTATGTTTGCGAGTTCAAATATCTTCCTCATTTCTAAATAGACTCGTTCTACTTTGGCTCTGTTTCCTTGAAACTTAATTTGAGTTATTGTTTGTTTGTTTGTTTGTTTGTGGGGGAGGTTTTTTAATTCATTTGTTTATTTATTTATCTTTTTTAGGGGGGGGGGGGCTCTTGAAAGTTGCTGAGTGTATTCGTGGAAAGTGCAGTTGAAGATTGTAGAAGAAAGTGTCCAGTCGCCTCAGTATTATCCTATTTATTGTATGAAATTTGTAGCTTTTATGTCTAATAAACTATACCTTTTTGTTTGTTTGTTCGTGCTCTTAAATAAGATAGTTTCTGTGACATAGTGTCTGTGACATAGTGTCTGTGCAAAGCTGTACTCGGTTGTTTTTGGGTTGCTTTTTTTTTCTTCCGCTCTTGTATTTTTTGTTTCGTAATTTGAAAAAAATGTCTTGGGGGGGGGGGGGTTGTTTTGTTTTGTTTTGTTTTGCTGGGTTGTTTTTTGCAATCACTGACACCATTTGTTGTGGGGTGGGGTTTTTTTTACATTTGACGGGTTTAATGTGGCCATTCACTTTGGAGAGAAAGAGAGAGTGAGAGAAAGAAGAGAGAAAGAGAGAGGGAAAGAGAGAGACAGACAGACCAAAAAAAAAAGAGAGAGAGAGAGAGAAAGAGAGAGAGAGAGAGAGAGAGAGAGAGAGAGAGTGGAAGACAGAGACAGAGATATTTTTTTAAAGGGCAAAAGCTAAATTTCAGCGCGTCTCCCATCATACTATGTGTGCATCCTCCAGCCTTCTCATTTACTCCTCTGTCAATGTCGGCACCAGAAAGAAGTAAGCCAAATAGGCTGTAGACCCTTTTGCCGTTTGTTGGAACAATATATTATGGAGGTTGGGGTGGGGGTGTGCTATATAGTATCAATGTTATTATTATGCTATTATATATGGACCCCACAGAAAAGTGGGAAGATATTGGATAACATTAAAAGGCTAGTCCCGGCTAGGGAAAGGTGGAATGTGTTTGTTCGTGGCTTATACCTTGATCCAGAGTGAGAAAGGCAATGATCATGATTATGATATGGACCCCGAGGGCATACATTTAACTGTGATGTGTCAAGTCTCACTTAATATTCCAACAACCCTGTTCAACATACGTATGATGCGTCAGCAAATCACCGGGTGTATGCTCGGTACAGGTGGGCAAAATCCGGATTATCTATAAGGAAAACCGGATAATTCTCAATGAAATATTATTCAGACTCTCAACTCTCTTTCCTGACCCGTTTGCCGAGTGGGTGCACGAATTCGTTGAAGTAGTCCTAACCCGTTTGTCGAAGTGGTTTTAACCCATTTTCTGAAGAGGTTCATATCATATTTGCCGAAGAGGTACACTAACATACTATTATCCGGATTTTTACTAAAGCGACTCACTGCTCAGCCCTAATGCTCGGATCACAAAGTCAACATAACAGGAGAAATTGAGAGTCATCGTAGTAAAACCAGGCGCTCGTCAGAATACATTGTACGGAAATAGAAGAAATGGCACTTTTCTGCAGGTTTGGCAATTTTTATCTTTAAAAAAAAATTATTTTTTTAGATCAACACCTTTTATATCCGTTTAAAAACACATTTCGCTGAGGACTTTACTCCAAAATGTTGTTTAAAGCACAAGAAAATGTAACTTTTCAGTTTTCAAAGACTCTAAAGCCATGGAAGTTACCAAAGTTTGGTGCCATTTATTTTATTGCTAAATTTACCTCTGACACCAGGTGACCTCCACCTCCTTCAATGGCAAATACCTCTACTTCTGTTCAAGATAGATTTGTAATTTTTCTTTGAAAGTAAGACAAGTGAACAAGCTTTAATATGACTCAAATTACTGCACATACCCAAAAATTGATGAGCCTGATTTTACTGCGTCATGCTACACTTACTGAAGTTACTCTCTTTACTGACACCAGCTCTTGCGCGGCTCCTTCGATGTTGAAACCGTTTTACGGGTCCCAATAGATAGCGCGGGTCTTGTAATTT
>NW_004797396.1:954116-955257 GCF_000002075.1 Aplysia californica
TCATCTATCTTGAAAAGAAGCCAACATGATAAATATAAGCGATTAAAGGAAGTGGGAATCCCCTGGTGTCAGAGGCAAAAATTAACGACAAAATGGCCGCCAAACTTGAGTGATTGCCATAGCTTGAGTGTTCCTGAAAACTGCAAATTTACTCTTTTTTGGTACCTTTGATCTAAGTTTTTCAGTACTTTTCAGACGGAAAGGTATTTTAAAAAGATGCAAGAGGTAGATTCTATTTAGAATAAAAGAAAAAAAAGTAAGTGCGAACAAACTGCCCAACGTAAAGCGAAATGCCCCTTTCTTTGATTTCATAATTTTGACGAGCGCCTGTTTTCGCCACGATGCCTCACATTAAATTTTATTTATCGTCCCGAGTTTCTGGCATGCACTATATATAACTTCTATGCGGTAAAGGTATTATGTTTTTCTCCTTAATTTCTAAGTCGCCTGTCGAGTTTTATTTTGTATTAATTTCTCCAGACCGAAGGGCTAGAACCTGCTAGAACCCAAATGGCCGCTGGATCGGAAAAGTAAAGTAAAGTAAAGTAAAAGTATTAATTTCTTGACAATTTTTGTTGTAATGCAGGTTTTTTAACACTCCTATGGACACCCTGGATCAATTCCAATAATCATATTCTCAACCACACAGGGTTTTTTTTTCTGTGTCGTTAGATTACACGTCATTTACTGTTTGTTTTCGCGTACACCTTTGTCAGTTCATTCATCATTCGTCACTCGCTGAGGACCGAGACATGAGCCAGGGGAAGCTACTGCGCTATAGATGTAGCGAGATTAACATCAGTTATCTCCCGTCCTTCATAGAAATTATTTAAACGTTACATCTTATTTACGTAATGATTATGTATTTTAGAAAGACTTAGTCAAGTGGCTCGCCTTGTGACTAAACCAGTAACCACTTTTTTAAAAAAGCACAGCAAAAAACGGGAGAAATGCAAACGTGCACACGCAAACACTAATGGTTATTCGTCACATTTTACTCTTGAGTGCTCCCACACAAATGCACACATAAATGCAAGCATCCAGCAAACTACCCGACACGTCATACTCATTAGATTTTGGAGAGAGGGGTGAGAGAGAGAGAGAGAGAGAGAGAGAGAGAGAGAGAGAGAGAGAGAGAGAG
>NW_004797396.1:957131-960210 GCF_000002075.1 Aplysia californica
CCACACACACACACTCTCTCTTCCCTCACACATCCTCTCTTCCACACAGATCTGTGCACCTAACCATAATAATATAATAGTATACTTGCACTCACACACAAACAGGCTCACAGTCACACGCGTGACTCACAGTAGTAATATAAACAATAAAGATAGGCACATTCTAACCGTGTATGTTAAGTTAAGCGTGGTACAATAAATAATGTACATGATTATTTTCCACTTTCACCCCTTAAGTACACGTTCCTTCCGCCCACGTCCTACTCGACATAATGCTATAACTGTGTGTTCACGACGCTCTCAGCTTCGTCTGTGACGTCATGTCACACCGGGAAATGAAAATCCGGAGTTTCCTATCTGGCGTCATGTTGCACGATTGTGAGACATCGTGGTGGAATCAGGCGCTCGTCAATTGTTTGACATAATTTATTACGGAGTTATTGGTATCATTTTAAAGCTCGCTCATTTGTCTTGCGTTTCATGAAAAAAACCCAACCCCATCCATCTTGAATAGAAGTTAACATGTATAAGCGATTAAGGGAGGTGGGGTATCTCCTAGTATCAGAGGCAAAAGTTAGCGAGAAAATGGCCGCCAAAGTTTGGTGATTTCCAAAGCTTGAGTGTTTCTGAAAACTGCAAATTTCCGTTGTTTTAAACCTTTGATAAAATTTTTCAGTGCAATCCACACAGAAATGTATTTCTAAAAAGCTGTATGAGGGATTGATCCAAAGAAAGATAATTCCAGCAGTAATAAAAAATACCCAACGGCAAGAAAAATGTCCATTTCTTTGATTTCATAATTTCCCCGAGCGCCTGTTTTTTACCACGATGTGGCACGCTATATTATGAGCACACAAGAGTCAGCTCGTCAGAACTCGCGCATCATTCTGCCTTGTGGTCACTTGCACGCTCTAAGTGTTTTACAAGTGTCCTCGTGTCTGCCCTCTTCCACGCTCAGAGTGAGCTAGCTTTCTAATCGGTGGCGATTGCTCACTTCTCTCCTCACTTCAATTATTTCTGGCTGATAGGCGCATGAATTGTGAGTTAGATGCTTTGTGTATTATGCTGCTCTTCTCTTCTTTCCTTTTTTCCTCCATCCTCCCCTTTATCTCCTCTCCTGGCTGATTCTCGCTTCCCTCCCTCCTCTCTCGATTGTCCACTCTCCCCTCCTCTCTTGTCTTTGCCTTTCCCTCACCCCCTCCCACTCCCGTCCCTCCCCATCTTCTTCCACGTCATGTTGTGGTTTTTCAGTCTATGAAGAAGAACATCTGCAGGTTTGTCTATTAAAGGAAGGACTCTGATCAAATTGAGCACAGTGTCTGAGTATAGATAGATCAGACTATTCTTTGCTCTTTCTTCTTCGGAGTGAGTAAACAAAATTCAGTGGGTGGTTGGCAGGTGCTCTGGTGTGGTTTACTCCTTTTTTCCTATAAAAAAAATCTAGTGTCCTCAACGCTACTGCTTCTTTCTTGTGTTTGTTACTCTCTTTGTTCCCTTTTTGCTTCTGCCTGAAAAGAAGTAAAACCTACAAGTGGCACAGGTGCCCCGTTAGCTGATTCAGTTTCTAGCAAATGATGCAAATTTTAAAAACCCAGTTCAAATCTCTTGTGGGGAGTTTCGGTCTTTCTTAGCAGCACCATAATATGGGTTACCTTATAGATGTTTGTCCCCTTTATTATACTTGTTGGGGTTTTCATGTTTTAGTAACAGATTTACGGCACTTGCAACACAATAAGTCGTTTAAGTACCGAAGATTAGAGTGAAATCTGAGTACAAAGATAAGAAAAAGGAACGATAAAAGCAACAAAATGTTTGGCAGGAGAGAAGGGGAGAAGGGGCAATCCATGCCAGAGGAGCCTCAACCACCTGCAAGTCCGAATGAATTATTTATCCTGTATCTAGCAGGGCATTAGACGTCGACTTTACGAAGTCAACGGACATCATCCTTAGACCTGAGCTACATTTACAATGGGTGCTGGTATCTTTGGGAAGGTCATCATTGTACATGTACTTCCAATATAATTTTTTTTCAACACACTGGTTTTAACTTTTATTACTTTCTTTATAACGGCTCTTGCTTTCTATTTTAAGTTGTTTCAGCCTTTTTTTTGGTTGGTCTATCGTATTGAGATCGCGTGTCCTTCGGGCTTTCTGCTAGGTGCTTTCTTTCTTTAATTATTTGTATTCACGCAAAATAAATGCGTAGGCGCACACAGGAACATGATCATATCGTCAAACCCTGACCAGGCGCTCACAAGAATATACAGTGACAATGACAATGACAATAGCAAAGTTTATTGATCTCACCAACAGAATTTGTCTTGTACATGCATAAAAAGTATGAATATTCTGAGGACCTAGGTTCGCATACACACAAACACCCCCTCCCTTCTTTATCTCTCTCTTTCTCTCTCTCTCTCTCTCTCTTTCTCTCTCTCTCTCTCTCTCTCTCTCTTTCTCTCTCTCTCTTCTCTCTCTCTCTCACACACACACCCATTCCCGTCTATGTATTTCTCCGATTTTACCTTTGTGCAATGTTTGCATATGATATTTGTTTTACTGTTTTAACGTAAAATACCTGAACTCATCATACAAGAAATAATGAATAGACCTAATTAAAGAAAATAAAACTTGAAAAGAGAGGAAACAAAAAAACAGGAAAAAATGAAAAAGCACCCGCAAAAGATGTGTCCAACCCCAGAGTAGGTCACAGAAACATGAAACCGTACGATGGAAATCGTTGTCGGTCTAGACCCATAACTTTTCAATCTGAGACGGAAGCTGTACATTGCTTTTAAATACTTCAGCACTGATTGTTAGTGACAGTGCAATAATGTGCTTGCATCGAAAAATAATGACAATACCTCTCTATTTACTCATTTTCTCCCGCTTTTCTCGGAGGTTCTTAACAAGCAAAAAGTCTCGCGCAAAAGCAACAAACTTTGCAATTTTGAAATGCGTTTCCCGTTGAAAGCAAAAAAGCAAAAACAAAAAAACCCCCAAACACAATCAATCCACAAAGCAAGACCGTAAAACCGACTTATCAAAAAGTCATTTAATGAATTGTATAGGTAATTAA
>NW_004797396.1:961632-967561 GCF_000002075.1 Aplysia californica
ACCACCCCCACCACCACCACCACCACCACGTCACTAACTTTCACAGCCACCACCACCACTGCGACACACACAGCACTCTGTGACGTCACTGCAGCAGTAGAGTCAGCCTGCTGTCGTCGTTTTTCCCGCGGGTGGGTGGGGTCGTGTGTCTGTGGGTGCTTGCTTACGGCTCGGGTAACTCCGACATACGACAAGACCTCGAGCTCTGTGACAAACCAAGCGGACAGTGCTAAGTGCTAAGTGTGTGTGCCTTTCGTTTATCTCGTTTCTCGCTGTGTTGTGTGCGTGTGTGTGTTGTGTGCCTCCCTCCCGGTTCTAGTTCTAGGATTCCCTTTTCTGATCACTGTAAGTGGAGTAACATGTCTGGCATTCTATACTAGCCTAAGCCCAGGTGGAACTGCCGTTATTGTTGTGGTGTGTTAAACTGGAAAGCAAGTTGTCAAAACATAAGTACAATGTGTTAAAAGATAAGACGTGTAATAATTCGATAAGACGTGTTATAATTCGGCACTGAATGAGCTCACAGCAGCACACTCAAACGCTAGAAAGAGAGAATAATTTTTTGGGCGTTACCAGTATTCATTAAGCCCTGTTCAAACAAGTGCACCATTGTGGTTTATGGACGTAACTTTAGAGGCCACGTGCTTGTTTTGTTTGTGTTTTTATTTTGAAAAGTCAGAGAGTTTTGATATTATACCAAGTCTTTCTGGTGAACGAATCATAATTTGAACCCGTTGGTTATTACCACCTACGTTAACAGGGATAATGCATAACAAAATAGTATATTATACTTTCCCTCTAATTACACGTGTCTACAGCCTCTTTTTCTATAATACCCGATAATTGTCTTGGAGTGCCATTCTCGTAAAATGGGTCAGCTTTCCTGGAAAATATCTCTTGTGCTGTTTTTGCTCTCTTTCTCTTACAGGATTTGAAAAAAAAAATTACATAAGTAATTAGATTATTCAATAGTCTAATGATCTGCTCATGAACCGTTAGAAGTATTGAGGTTTTAAAAGTTCTCAAAGTAATGGTACGTCCTTCTCTGATTGGGTTTATCTAGAACGATGTCAGCGCTTATTTAGGTTTAGTTTGCTGTATACTTCTTTTTGAACTAATCTGATTAAACATTTTCTATATAGTTTAAAACTAAATGAGGTGATTATTTTCAACGTCTGTGTTTATTTTCGGAATTAGTCTGATTTCTTCTATAGGACAGTAATGGGAGGACCCATTTATGGCTGAACTTGCGATAAGAGCATCTGCCTTAATTTTTGCTGTTGTTGCGTTTGGGTTTTGAAATAGTTTCTGTCGTGCACTGTAATTATAATTGTGTTGTTGTTATAATAATAATAATAATAATAATAATAATAATAATAATAATAATAATGTTTTTGTAGTTGTTGTTGTGGTTGTTATTTCTAGGAAGAAGTTATTTCGGAGGTTGAACCTTTCTCCCCGTGCCGTCCACCCTTTCGTTCCTACATCCTGCCAGCGCAACGAATCCAGCTGAGATATAAATCCCGGGAAGAAAAGATTTTAAAAATACCTTTCCCCACAGCAATAATTTCAAACGTCAAATGTTTGGCCTGTCACCCCCCCCCCCCCCCCCTGACCCCGTCACAGACCTCGGCCAGGATATTATAGTCGTGTTGACGCTTTCTTCAACAACGCGCTACCTCAGAATTACAAAGTTCTATCTGCTCAGTACCTACATTTTTAATAAAATTTGACGAAAAAAATTGTGAGTTTCACAACATGTCAAGCTTTTTGGAATACAATTCTTTGAATATTTTGACAACGACTTCGAATAATCGTACGAGCTTGATACAGCAGATCTGATAGAACATGGTTTCTGACCTCATGGTCTTATAGTAGCTGAAAACATGTCAGATAGAACTTTGTAACTTTAAGGTTGCAAACTCATGCGAATAATCGGAGTCGTTGTTAACTGAATGCAAATTTCACTTTTATCGTAAAAAATACGGTTATGAAAAAATGTAAGAAGAACCAAGCACTGATAGTATACAATTTTGCCCTCGCTGTTTAAAAACATGAGCAGTGGCAGCAATAACTTAACTTCATGGTCGCGACAAAGTTGTGGACTTTTTATGTTCGCCACCAAGTAGGTCAGGGCAACTGTTTACTAATTTATAAACAAGTACTGTCAGACCACAGCGTGGGTTTGATTGTATCGACATGTTCTCCTATTTAATTTCAACATGGAATGTTTGCAACGCGATACATTTGTTAAAACCATTTACTTCAATGCAAGCGTGAAGTTTGTCGAGTCGGCACGAATATAATATAATATATATTTGTGTGGGTTTAATTTCTTTATTATTGTTCGCTTGTTTGTTTGTGGATGCGTGTTAGGGAGTGTTTAGGCAATGGTGGCTGGCCAATCAAACTTAAAAACTGATTACTGTAATTATTATAATGAACGGTCGGAAAGACAACTTCGCATGTCCTTCTATCGTAACTAATGACTTGATCTTGATTTACGTCTCGCGTCTGGGTTCAATTTAACGGACTAGCGTCTGTGGTGTAACGGGTAACCTCGTTATCGTTGCACGTAAAAGACATAAATTCGCTTCGCACATGGGGAAGTCTGCGTTATCGAGATGTTCATCTTTCTGCTGGCTGGAATTGTGCATCCCTCGCACTCACCCCGGCTCGGCTTTCACAGACAAGGTCGAAGTGGCCTAAGTGCTAAATTGTCTAAATAGGGGGTGTCATCATCATTGCCTTTCTCACCCTTGGTCAGGGTTATAGGCCCCGTACAAACACTTTCCACTTTTCCCTATCTTGGGCTACCCTCTCGATGTTATTCCATGTCTTCCCACTTTTTCGTACAATTTCTGTGATTCTTCTCCAGGTTCAAGGTGGTCTTACCCTTGATCTTTTACCCTGTGGGTTCCAATCCAACATTGTCCTTGTTATGCAGCTTCTTGACTTCCTGAGAGTATAAATAAGGGGTGTAAAAGTAGGAGAAAAAAAACGAACGTGTTTCAGTCACGGTTGCATCCAAAGAGTGGGTGGTTGGAGTGTGTGATTGTGGGGGGGGGGGGGGGGGGCGGGGGGGGGTGTGTGTGTGTGTGTGTGTGTGTGTGTGTGTGTGTGTGTGTGTGTGTGTGTGTGTGGATGATTCTACTTCTTTATTTTACCTCTGTTATTTGTCTGTCTGTCTTACCTTTTCCCAGCTCTAAATGACCATTATTGCGTCGAAGTACTTCTCTGTACTCTAACAATAACAACAATTCTAACAGCGACCAAGGACGGTCACGGCGGTTTGCGTATTAGATACATCGCTATCTTGGAATTACAAAGTTCCATATGACATTCTTGGCCGTTTTGATTTAATAAGACCGCGAAATCTGAAATCAAATTATGCTCTATTTGCTGTATCAAAATTGTAAAATTATTCTGAGTCGTTATCAAGATATTTAAAGAATTGCATTGGAAAAAGCTTGATATGTTGTGAAACTCAAAATTGTTGAGGTCAAGTTTCTCAAAATGAGGTATTGAGCAGATGAAAGTTTGTAGTTCAAAGGTAACAACAGGTTATGGTATTTCTGATTGAGCTATGGTACCCGCGTTTTGTGCAGTTATCATCATTTAGTCGAAGGAAGGAAACTTTTCTGTCTCGGGCCAGACTACCGCCGTGGCTGTGCTTATCTCTCCCCAAGCTAAAGGTTATCGGAACAGTGAAGTGAAGGGTGAGAACTTTGTCGTCGTGAATGGTCTCCGTACTGTGTGGGCTATTGTTATTGCGTGCCAAACTTCTTTTCTTTGGGCATTCCGTCTTGACATCGGTGGGGGGGAAATGGTGGTCGTTTTTTTATCATTGGCTGTTCCGTTTTTCCCCCAAAGTTCAACTCCATTCCCGAGCCAGATTATCAGTCATTTCGAGCTGTGGCTCTTATCACCTCATCAGGTCACCTGTTTTTGTCATGAGAGACTGTGTCTGACAGGAAGAAAACACTTCTTATCATAAATGGATTCGACATCAGCAACTCTTCTGCATATTATTATCTGTCAAGTTGGTAACAGGGAGCTTTGACGCTGTGACTTTTCTTCTTGTTAATTCTGCGTCATGAACAGAAAGAAGTGGCTCTTGACGCGATCGCTTCGTTCCCCCGAGAGGGGAGTTTCGTATCCGATCTTTTACCCACATTTCGACTTTTTTAAACAATAGCCTAGATCATTTGTAACTGCGAAAAGCAGGATAATAGCATTAATTATATGTATTGCAACGTTAAGAACGTTTATTTTTATTGCAGACGCCGTAATAGGATTAGGGCAACAGATTTCAGTCATATTCTGTTACCTTCGTTCAGTTTTATCTTTTCTTTTTCAACTTTCTTATCTCTCTTTTCTTTGCTAATTAATCCACCCCACCACCACCCCCGAACCACTACTCTCTTGTTTGTTCCCTTTTGTTCTTTTTTACTTTCTCTGCAGTTGTTTATTGATGCTGAGATAGACAATGAGAGAGAGAGAGAGAGAGAGAGAGAGAGAGAGAGAGAGAGAGAGAGAGAGAGAGAGACAAAGAGAGAGAGAGAGAAAGAGAGAGAGAGAGAGAGAGAGAGAGAGGCGCGCGCGTGCACACACACACACACACACACACACACACACACACACACACACACACACACACACACACACACACACATACACACACAGAGGGAGAGAGAGAGAGAGAGGGGGGGGGGTACTCCGTACTGTCCTATACTGTGCTATTAATACATTCAAGCAGTTTTTTCTTCCCCTCTAACCTGAGTCTAAGTGCCCTGTTCCCAGTGTACGGGGGCGGAGGACAAGTTTTTAGATGGACGACACTCGCTTTTGTGGGGGGATCGTGCAACAAAGTTCTGTCTGACATTTTTTGGCCGTGTGAGTTACTAAGACCATGAGGTTAGAAATCAAATGCTCTTTCTGCTCTATCAAAATCGCAAGATTATTCTGAGTTGTTATCAAGACTTCAAAGAATTGCATTTAAAAAGATTGAAATATTGTAAAACCAAATAATTGTACGTCAAATTTCTCAAAAATAAGGTACTGAGCACTGAGGAGATAGAATTTTATAATTCTGGGGTAGCGAAGTGTTGATGTGTTACAAATGGTTTCTGACCTCATAGTCTCAGTAACTCAAAACGGCCAATAAATGTCAGATATAACTTTGTAGTTTTGAAGTAGTTACATTCCCCCCATGTCTTGAGGTAGCATACAGTGAAATGTTTTAGTGGTGTGTAGCCTGCAGCTGCTGTGGTTTACTTGTTCCATAGGTGGGCCCGACGGGACAAACACTGAATGGACGCCGTAAGATGCTTGGGCAGGTGAAGAAGAAAACGGAGAGGAGACAAGAATAAAATGACTAATTTGCATGTCGCCCTGAGGAAATAGTTCAGCGGCGGTGTAAATGTGGACAAAAGGCAGTGGAATCTGCGATATGTGTCTTTTGTAATGTCACTTTTCATCAAGTATGCATCTTCACTGTTTTCACAGGCGTGCGCACGAGTGTGTGTGTGTGTGTGTGTGTGTGTGTGTGTGTGTGTTTGTGTGTGTATGTGTGTGTGTGCGTATCTGTATGTGTGTGTGCGTGTGTGTATGTGTATGTGTGTGTATGTGTGTGTGTTTGTGTCATAGTTGTCATCGTGTATAGTAGTTATGCATATTGTATATGTACATAGTCAACGTTCTGCCCTTTATGTCATTGAAACCACTCTTATCCATCTTGTGTTTATGAAATCATGATTCATATTCCTTGTGTGAGTGTGTAATTTGTCAAAGTAGAGATATCACTTTCCGCTGGGGACTGCTGGCTGTCAGAGCTGCTCTTTCTCTCAGTAATGTTTCCAGTCTGGTATTGAATGGCATCCAGTTGTAGTCTCTCTCTCTCTCTCTCTCTCTCTCTCTCTCTCTCTCT